>NC_086448.1:632323437-632623437 GCF_028390025.1 Pseudophryne corroboree
ACACTCGTCGGCAAAGTGACCTGTTTGCCGACATTTCTTGCAGGGCGTCACAGCGGCCTTCTTGCGCCCCTTCTCCCGGCGCTCTTCTTTTTCACGCTGGACCGACCGCTGCACCATCTTCAGGATGTCTGCCCCAGACACCGTCACCCAGTCGCTCTGGTCCGCACACGTCCGGGGGTGAGTCTTCTCCGGAGCCGTCCGCAGGGAGGTCTTCTTGGTGGCGTTCCACATCGTGTCCGTGATCCGGTCTCTTTGATCCTGCCGACTACGCCAAGTGTGAGAGGTGCGGTGCGTGTGGTGGTGCCTGCTGCCGTGCAGGTGTAGACTCTGTACTCACCAGGCGCCGCTCTCTCTCACCTTCAGGTACCGGAACCTTCAACGGACCTGGAATTCTTCAGTCGGATCCGGACACGGCGATTCCCTCTTGGAGCTGACCGTCGACCGAGCTGAGGAGAGAATGGTTTACATTAAAGGGGGTATCGACCCTTCTTCCAGTGGAACAGGGGATACCCCAGGGGTGGCTGCGACCTTCACCGGCTGGGTGAATGGTCATCACCGGCACAAAGCCTCAGCTACCCAGCTTTCACACACTCGCGCTTTCGCACGTAGTGTGATGAAAGGGATTCTCACGTCCGTGAGCAATCCTAACTCCGGCGCTCGGGGACAAACAAGGGACAGACGTACACGGATGCTACTCACCGTCACGAGTCTTGCACTCCGATCTTCTCCACTTACAGGTCCCTGTAAGGAGGCAAAGAGAAACAGCCGTGCAGGGCCTAACTCTGACCTAGTGTCACACCCTATACTATCTACAACAGCGGAGCCCTCAAACTAGCTCTGTGGGTGTGGTGCAACACAACTATGCACAACTTACACAACACATACACTTTGCCCTGCACGGTAACAACATATAACACACTATCGGAGTTACAACATAAAACGGTGCTGTCCCTTTATCTACCCGACCCAGAACACCCAGTAGTGGGGACCGCACAGCTCACCCACCTACCGTACTCTCAGGGTGGCCTGAGCCTAGCGCCCAGTACCACCTTTACTCACCTCAGGGAAACACTGCTTCGCTGGGCCTAGCGCCCCCTAACTGCCCACAGGCCGGAGGCCTGACTTTGCCCACGGGCCTAGCGCCCGCCTACTTGCCGCCCGTTGGGTGACCTGGGCCTTGTGCCCAGGGTCACCTTATCGTATCCCTGATTTGGCCACAAATACCCTAGGGCCTAACGCCCTCTATTAGCCACAGGCCTAGTGCCTAGATTGTTCCCCGGGCCTAGTGCCCGCCTAACTGGTGCCGCATGAGTGGGGTGGCTTGGGCCTAATGCCCAAACCACCTCATCAAATATTGGGGGCCCAAACTCCTAACTGCGCCCAGGCCTAGCGCCTGAATTGTGTCCTCGGGCCTAATGCCCGTCCCTGGTGGTCGAGGGAGGAAAAGGGGAGGGGGAGGATAGCCTCACTGAGGCCTTACCTAACCTGGGGGCCTCCACCGTCTTCTGCCGCTGACCCGTCCTGGCCAGCGGCGCCTCCGTCTCTTCCCTGCGTCCAGCCGCCGCTGGACATCTTCTTTCTGCAGGCCGACGTCTTCTGGCCTCTTCCGCGGCCTCAGGACCTCCTCTCCCCGCGGTCGTCGTCTTCTCCTCGGCGCCGGATCCTCTTCTGCGCTCCGGCGCGCCGACGACCTCCTCCGCTGCTCCCGGCCGTGTCTTCTCTTCTTCGCGCTCTTCGGCGCGGCCTCTCCTTCTAGGTCCCGCCCGGCGTCTGACGTCAGACGCCGGGGGCGGGGCCTATGACGCGGCGAGCGCCGATTGGCTCGCCGCGCCTGTTCCTGATTGGCCGGCGCCCCGCGAGCCGTGATTGGCTCGCGGACGGCGCCGGATTCAAAAAGCCGCGGGCGGCGCTTCTCATTGGCGGCCCCAGCGGCGCCAAGTTTAAAGCGCCGCCGCGCCGCTCTCCGCCGCCGACAGCCTGGTGCAGGGAAACATCCGATCCCTGCACCAGGCACCCGCCGCCGCACCCTCCGCGCTGGGGACAGACAAGCTGCCCCAGCGCTGTCCCCAGCTAGGGACCACAACATGGATGTGCCCACAGGGCACATCCTTACACATGCATTAATACACGCTTACACTTGCTCACAGGAGAAATCAAAAAGATAACAAACATTGGCCCTCATTCCGAGTTGTTCGCTCGCAAGCTGCTTTTAGCAGCTTTGCACACGCTAAGCCGCCGCCTACTGGGAGTGAATCTTAGCTTATCAAAATTGCGAACGAAAGATTAGCAAAATTGCGAATAGACACTTCTTAGCAGTTTCTGAGTAGCTTCACACTTACTCGGCAACTGCGATCAGTTCAGTCAGTTTCGTTCCTGGTTTGACGTCACAAACACTCCCAGCGTTCGGCCAGACACTCCTCCGTTTCTCCAGCCACTCCCGCGTTTTTCCCAGAAACGGTAGCGTTTTTTCGCACACTCCCATAAAACGGCCAGTTTCCGCCCAGAAACACCCACTTCCTGTCAATCACATTACGATCACCAGAACGAAGAAAAAACCTCGTAATGCCGTGAGTAAAATACCTAACTGCATAGCAAATTTACTTGGCGCAGTCGCACTGCGGACATTGCGCATGCGCATTAGCGACTAATCGCTCTGTTGCGAGAAAAATATAACGAGCGAACAACTCGGAATGACCCCCATGGTTTTATCCTGCAATATGGGAAGGCTGCATACATTAGGATACTGTAGCTTGCCAAAAATATCAACTACTGGTGTTCTACAGCAAATCACTTTGAAACCATTAGTATCCCAGGTATCAAAATTAGCAGGAAAAAAAAACAGAATCTATAGCAGAGGATATAATTAATGGCTTACTGGAAACCAGAACACTGAGCTAACAATGGAAACTTTGATCAAACTGTCAGGCTGTAACAGGAAGTTGATCCCACATGTACTATATATTACCAATAAATATGCTGTTTATCTTGCATGCTATTTGCATTCACATGACACACCGTAGACGCAATACCTAACAGCAGGTAGTACATGCTGACTGTATGGTACAAAGGACACTGATTCATATCTCCCAACTGTCCCGATTTTTGCGGGACAGTCCCGTTTATTGGGACTGTCCCGCTGTCCCACCCACGGGCCGCAGTGTCCCACGGTGGGGGGGGGGGGGGGGGAAGAGGGCGGTTGGGAGGCTCTGTCACTCTCTGCTCTGCTGTAGAGCAGCGGTGAATAGACGCTGTGCGTACGCGCACAGTGTCTATTCACTAGAGACAGAGGGAGAGAGGGCATGCCAGCAGTTCATAGAGGGCTGGGCATACCCCCTCAGTGGCGAAAACCTGGGGCGTGGCAAGCCATCGCGGACATTCCCGCGAAGCAACGCCCCTTCCCTGAGGCCACGCCTCCTTTTCCAGTGGGGCACAGCTACGTCGCACCAAAGTCCCTCTTTCAGCAGCAGCAAAGTTGGGAAGTATGCTGATTGCTATTTTGTGCAATCAGCATACACTTTCATACAGTACGTTTTTCTAGAGCTACAAAATTTGAAAAATTAACAGGGTTTGTTGCTTATGAAATTGATAGATGTTATAGTGATAAAGCCCATTTCAAATCGGAATGGGCATAATTAAGAATGGTATTGGTAAAAGTAGTATGTGTTATGATCTCCTGCATATACTATATGGAAAATGTCATTTGTAAAGCTGTAGACCTAAAGTGCCATTCTGTAATTAGTTCCTGGTAACATACTGGGGGGTAATTCATTGTTTGAAAAGTCAGTTGGATGTCTGTTTTTTCCTATCAGTTCATGTTTTGCAGGTCACCTGTAGATTTTTAAAATGTGACAGTTGGTGATACACAGTGCACCTGCTGGGTGACATGGAAAACGTGAACCGTGTGGGGTCCTGAGGACCGAGTTTGAGAACCAATAGACAGGAAAAAACAGACACTCAACCGACTTTTCAAACAATTGAATTCCCCCCACTGAGGCGGGAGACATCTGAATTGTTAAAGGAAAAGTATGCGTATTCTAACCAGCAGGGGGGAGGTGTAATGATGTGGGCCCACTCACGCCTAAAAAATGATCTGCAGGAGGATTAACGTATATAACGTATATAATAACTGCCTAGGAGTATGTCATCTGGATCGAGCAGCCAGGCCTTACATGTACCAATTGTGTGTTTATACTGTGTGGAGATGCTGATCAAAGGATCTGTTAGGACCTAAGTTTATTTACGATACAGCAGGGGGGTCAAGCATACAGGCCAAGAAGACACTAGGGCCAATATGTAATGAAGTCCGAGTTCAGCGGCCGTGCGGGATGGCGGCCGAACTCAGATTTTTTTTTTAAATGGGCAATCATTCACAAGGCTAAACCATGCCTTGTAAATGATTGGCCCTTTAAAAAAACATCCGAGTTTGGCCAGCATCCCGCACAGCCGCTGGTGCAGGTGTGAACTGATGGCAATTTCTAACTCTGTCCACATCCGGCAGAGAGGCCAGGGTTCCAAACCAGACAATGATAATGGGGAACAAAGCTTATGCAAAAACAGTCTAGATGTATTTCTTGTAACCCAAAATGTCTGGAAATGGGTCATTGTTATAGAATAATAGGCTTGGTTCAATAAACACACAATAACTCACATAAATTACAATAACTAGCAATTACCATTTTTCTAATCAGCTATTCCCTATACTAAATTAGCAACATCCTTTACGCATTAGTTAGTACAATGTCCCAATAAGCTAATACAGATGACATACTGTATATAACCTGGGTTACGGTTATTTCTTTGTGCACACATTGGGGCCCTTTAAGTGTACTTACCTGAAGGTCAAATAGCAATGTTGCAGCGCTGATATAATAAATAGGAACAACATTGCTTGTAATAATGGATTCCTCTCGCCAAATCTGAGGACCTAAATCAGAATGTGACTTCGACCTCCAAAAAGTAGGCACAGCAAACAATTGGACAGGGCTCTAAGCTTGACTTTATGGGGGATATTCAATTGTTTGTAAAGTCCGTTGGATGTCTGTTTTTTTCCTGTCTATTAAATAGGGAAAATAGACACCCAACTGACTTTTCAAACAATTGAATACCCCCCTATATGTGACAGTACATCACAAGTCCCAGCTACTGTTCTATTTTTTTCTCTGCCTCTTAGGGATGACCATCGGTGGGCTATCATCGATGTCTACCATCAATGGTACCATCAATTAATAATATTGATGGTGGGAAACTATCTGTAAGGGAACCATTGATGGTTTTGATCATCGATGGTCATCCTTACTTTAATATTGAGTTAGTTGCGGGCCAATCAGGGCCAGGGTGTGTGGCTTCATGGGTGTAGGAGGCGGAGGTATGCTCCATGTCCCTGACACCCTGAAAGAGATAAAAAAAATATTTGGTAACTCTACCATCGTTGGTGGGAAACCATCTGGTTCTCCCCCATCAATGGTAAAAGTAGTTAACATTGGTCATAGACCATCGATGATTTTGAATCATTGATGGTCGATGGCCATTCCTACTGCCTCTTTCTTGGCTGTTTATCACTGTGCAATGGTACCACTGCAGCGCTCCTCTGTCCACTCATGCAAATTATCTTTTTTTAAATCAACTTTATTTTAAGATGACACTGGCTTCACTCTATTTCCAAAATGGCAACTGCAGAATATCACATATGTAGTAAAGCCATACCTCCCAACTGTCCCAATTCCAGCGGGACAGTCCACCTATTTGGATACTGTCCCGCTGTCCGTCCCGCGGGTGGGGGGGGGGGCAGTTGGGGAAGCTTTTGATCACCCGCTGCTCTGCTCGGCAAAGCAACGAGTGATCTTTGAAAAGACGCAGCATCCATTCAGTGCTGGGAGGGGAGCAGAGGAGCGCTGGGCATGCCCCCAAAACGCTGGAAAATGGGTTCTCGAAGAGAGGCCATGCCCAACCGGTCATGACCACGCCCTCCCACGCGACTGTCCCGATGCAGAGTCATTTAAAGTTGGGAGGTATGCTAAAGCACATGTGGAAGTTTGTTGTATATCCGGTTGGCCACCATTGGAGATAAATGATGAGATGGAGTCATGGCCGTCTTAACATAATTATAGGCCTTGGGCAGAGCAATGCACTGGGGCCCCTACCCACCGATTCACGGGAATAAAAAAAATCCAAAATAAACATAGCATGCCCCTCCTGCAGTCCAGTGCCGTCACACAATATACTTCCATACAGCTAATGGCTGCAAGCACTCTGATTGGTGGATAGTTCCAGCTAAGATGGCACTCGATTTAGTGCGTGTATATGCAGTAAAATCTTCCACATTCGTTTTTGGATTACAGTTGTGTTGTATGCAGGGGTGTAGCATGTAGACTAGAGTTTCTGCCTATTCCTGTTTGGCAATGTTGGCTTGTTTAGTTGCCTGTAGCTGTCAGGTGCTAATGGTTTCCCACCAGATTTGTGCTCGATATGAAAAAAATCTGCTAGATTTAAAATAAAATAAAATGATTCTGTTTCTGAAATACTCCAGTTTGGCAGTTTGTCTTTAAATATGACACAGGTACTTCAGATTCTGTGCCCTGTAGCACAATGCTAATTATCTTGACTTGAAGAATTGTTTGAATAGAATCTACAAATCCATTTTTCTTTCATCATGCAGCTATTAAAGCAAGATAAATGTTGAAACAGCAATAATCAGATCATGTATGAATCTGTAGTAATTGAATCGAGCTGAAACAGACAGGGTGTGTTTGCTTAATAGCTTACTCATTTAGTTACCAAATGAGACTGCCTTAATCCATATGCTGGAGTCATTAAAGTGTCGTACAGCAGAATCAGAAATTAGAGAGAAGTACATTGTGGGCCTTCTCGGCATACATCTAGAAACACTTCTATACTAACATCCATTTCTAACGTACTCTGAACTTTGTTTTACAACTTTGCATTATCATTATTACCATTCACAAGTTTCCCTGCTGATCATTCTAGTAATCAGAGTGTGTCTTTTATTATGAATTCAAAGGAGCAAAAATGCAGTTGATCCTGATTTCCTGAATATGTGGTCTAATAATATCACACTATCTGCACCCAATTCAGGCAAGCCTCATTTCCTTCTTAAAATGTCTTTATAAGTATCTACTGTATATTTGGGTGTAATAGGGTATGCCGGCGGCCAGCATACTGGTGCCGGAATCCCGACCGCCGGCATACCGACAGCTGGGCGAGAGCAAATGAGGGAGAAAAGGTGTCGGTATGCCGGCTGTTGGGATTCCGGCGCCGGTATACTGTGCGCCGGGATCCCGACAGCCGGCAAACTGAAGACCACCCGTATATTTGACTGTACGATGTCTACAATGGGAATGATGCACAGTTGACGGCATATCGGCCATATATGCTCCAGTTTGCACATAGGGGATATTGCAGGGGTATGGTATGAGTTGCCGACAGCGGGGTGAGCGCAAATGAGCCCCTTGTGGGCTCACTGCGGGCACGGCGCTATTCTCCTTCCAGGGGGGTCGTGGACCCCCAAGAAAGAGAAAAGGTGTCGATATGCCGGGTGTCGGGATCCCGGCGCCGGTATACTGTGCGCAGGGATCCCAACAACGGATATACCGAATACCACCCATAATCCAGACCTGATCACTGCTGCAAATTTGTTAGCCGTTGGGCAAAACCATGTGCACTGCGGCGGGGGAGGGGGGGGCAGATATAACATGTGCAGAGAGAGATAGATTTGGGTGGGGTGTGTTCAATCTGAAATCTAAATTGCAGTGTAAAATTAAAGTAGCCAGTATTTACCCTGCACAGAAACAAAATAACCCACCCAAATCTAACTCTCTCTGCAAATGTTATATCTGCCCCACCTGCAGTGCACATGGGAGGTCATTCCGAGTCGTTCGCTCGGAAAATTTCTTCGCATCGCAGCGTTTTTCCGCTTAGTGCGTATGCGCAATGTCCGCACTGCGACTGCGCCAAGTAAATTTGCTATGAAGTTTGGATTTTTACTCACGGCTTTTTCTTCGCTCAGGCGATCGTAGTGTGATTGACAGGAAATGGGTGTTACTGGGCGGAAACAGGCCGTTTTATGGGCGTGTGGGAAAAAAACGCTACCGTTTCCGGAAAAAACGCAGGAGTGGCCGGAGAAACGGAGGAGTGTCTGGGCGAACGCTGGGTGTGTTTGTGACGTCAAACCAGGAACGACAAGCACTGAACTGATCGCAGATGCCGAGTAAGTCTGAAGCTACTCAGAAACTGCTACGAGGTGTGTAATCGCAATATTGCGAATACGTCGTTCGCAATTTTAAGAAGCTAAGATTCACTCCCAGTAGGCGGCGGCTTAGCGTGTGCAATACTGCTAAAATCGCCTTGCGAGCGAACAACTCAGAATGAGGGCCATGGTTTTGCCCAACTGCTTACAAATTTGCTGCTGCGATCAACTCTGAATTACCCCCACAGTTGCCCACCCTCCCTTATTCTGCAGGAGACTCCCTGAAATAGTAGCAATCTCCCTGGCTCCCTGAATAGCCCAGCAATCTCCCTGATTGCACCTTACCCACATTATATAGTTGTTACATTGTTGGGGGAAAAAAAGAAATCAGAGCTACACACATTCAAATGGGATCGTCAGTGTAATTTCCCTGCTTTGGTTATAAGGCACAATGATCCCTATGGCTACGTGCATTATAAATAAGGTTCCTCGTGTCCACTTATAGTACATGGAACCTCTTGTAAAACACAATACACAAACAAATCCTGCAAAATATGTCTTTTCTTTAACAAGTAGATCTTACTAACTGTGGGGCTTATTTACATTTGGATGTAAGTCATGTTTATGACACGCCTCTCACATACCCTCCAACATTTTACACAGAAAAATCGGTACAAATCCAAAAGGGGGCGTGGCCACATGTAAGGAGGGGGTGGCCACACCCCTTTTCCACTACTTTCAATGGAAGTTCGGAGAGCCAAAAATCGGTACAGACCATAATAAAAAGGTACTGTACCTGACTAAAAGGTACAGCTGGAGGGTATGCTCTCAGATGTAGCAGTACATGTCTGTGCTGATAGGTGTTACTTTCACAATCTCACTGAAATGTTTTTTCAAAAGTAGGAACGTATGCTATGGAAATATCATGCAAGAAACACTCCACAAACAAGAACACATACAACTCTGTATAAGGCTCAACATGCGTTGAGTTGGCTGCAATCACATGCTTCCAGAAAAGCTACTGGTTAATTAATACAATCTTAAGATGGGTACACACTTGACCAGTGATCGAAGTGGGCCGGTATACAACGGTATGGTATACCGGCACTTCTTCGAGCACTGCAGGGCCGACAAAGGAGCTGAGCTCCCGGTCCACCCGCCCGCCGTCACTCTGTCCCTTTCTCCGCCGGCCCACTGGAAGCCCTGGTCCCAGACTCCCAGCTGCAGCGGATCTGGGACCAGGCCGGCTTTATCCCTGCCACCGCATCGAGCTCCTGTGACCGTGGCGCTACTAGTTCAAATCTGCTGCGGACCAGCAGCCAATCAGGAGCATCCGCGCGGCCGTTGCTGATTGGCTGACGGTCCGCAGCAGTTTTTTAAAATATTAGCGCTGCGGTCACAGGAGCTCGATGCGGCGGCAGGGATAAAGCCGGCCTGGTCCCAGATCCGCTGCAGCCACCCTCAGCTTCCTCTGCCGCCACCCTCAGACCTCTGCACACCTACAGCCTTCTCCTCCACACTATCTTTGAGGCCCACAGCCTCCTCCACCCCGCGCCTACCACAACCTCCTCATTCACCGCACCTCAGACCACCACCGCTGCTAAACAGGTAATCTTACCCTGCTGCCTTTCTCTCTCCCTAGTCCCTACTGTATGTCCTTTCTGCCCCTCTCCCTGTCACTCTCCCTGTCCCTGCTGCAGGGCCAGATCTAGGGGGGGGGGGGGGGGCGAAGGGGGCGACCGCCCCCCCTAACACAGTCATAGCCACGCCCACTTTTGAGCAGAAGAGAGCTCTCTTGGGAGAGCCTGAGGCAGAACGATGTGCTGCAGCTATACCACAGCAGCACAGAGGAGCCAGGAGAGCAAGGGTTACAGAGTATTTGCCCCTCACTTGCTGGTGTGTGGGTACTAGGGCTAATAAATACAATTACCCCATAGCACAGTCACATGTACATAGAACAATCACAAAGCTCTCTCTCAGTCTCACTCAAAAAGTTCAGTCAGAATTGAGAGAGGAGGAGTTAGGATTGCAGATGGGAGGAGTTGGGACTGTAGAGGGAGGAGTCAAGATTAAACAGTAAACCGCCCCCCCTAAAGAAAAGTCTAGATTCGTCCCTGCCCTGCTGTCACTCTCCCTGTCCCTCTGTCACTTTCAATGTCCCTGCTGTCACTCTATAATGTGAATTTCAGCTCATACCATGTGCTATAATGTGAATTTTGGTTCATTCTGTGTGCTATAATGTGAATTTCGGCTCATGCCATGTGCTATAGTGTGAATTTCGGCTCATTCTGTGTGCTATAATGTGAATTTCGGCTCATACCGTGTACTATAATGTGAATTTCGGCTCATACCGTGTGCTATAATGTGAATTTCGGCTCATACCGTGTGCTATAATGTGAATTTCGGCTCATACCGTGTGCTATAATGTGAATTTTGGCTCATACTGTGTGGTATAAAGTGAAATGGGCACCAGTAAGGGGTCCTACTATTGTGGTCCATAATGTGTATAAGGGGTATATAGTGTGGTAAACTACACTGAAGGAAACGCCCCCTTTTGAGTGACCACACCCCTTTTCCAGAGCACGCACACATAATTACAACCTTCACTTCTCCATACCCCACTTCAAAATTTCCACTTCAACCACTGCACTAGACGATATGCTCCATCAGCGATATCATCAGTATTTGCCCTTGTACTCCTGGGCAAATGACATAGTGCATACACACTGAACAATATCGCTAACGATATCGTTCAGTGACGCCATCCTGCCACCACCCCGAACATGCACTTTCTAACAATATAGTCAAAACTGACCTGCATTTACACATGACAGAAGACCTCATCAAAGACCAGCGGGAGAGTGCATTGTTGACAAAATAGTGCATACACACTGGACTATGGGGGTAATTCCAAGTTGATCGCAGCAGGAATTTTTTTAGCAGTTGGGCAAAACCATGTGCACTGCAGGTGTAGCAGATATAACATTCGCAGAGAGAGTTAGATTTGGGTGGGTTATTTTATTTCTGTGCAGGGTAAATACTGGCTGCTTTATTTTTACACTGCAAATTAGATTGCAGATTGAACACACCACACCCAAATCTAACTCTCTCTACACATGTTATATCTGCCTCCCCTGCAGTGCACATGGTTTTGCCCAATTGCTAACAGAATTCCTGCTGCGATCAACTTGGAATTACCCCCAATATCATTGAGAAATGTCGTTATCATCCATATCGCTAATAAAAATCATTCAGTGTGTATGGGGCTTTAGGGTTCATGTTTTGTAAAACATTGAGGGTAATATACAGTAGCAGCTGCCTGAGCCGGCCTTAGGCATAGGCAAACTAGGCAAATGCCTAGGGCATTTGGTATGCTTAGGGGCACCAGCAGCTTCTGCTGATTAAAATGATATGCGGCATGCCTATATTATGTGTGTGACTGCAGCTGTATCTGCATATGAAATGCTACGTTGCAGTGTATTCCTGGAAATCACTGTAATGTAGCATTTCGTATGTAGATACAGCCGCAATCGCACACAAAGTATAGGCATGCTGCATATCATTTTAATCAGCAGAAGCTGCTTGTGCATCCTAGCCACATAGTAATGCAAATAAGATGCATTTTCATAAACAAAAGGTGCCCGATGTTAGCAGAGCTGCCAGCTGACTCATGCCAGGCATCTCCTGCAGAACTAGCGGCAGTGCTAGGGGGTACCAGCCAAAATCTTGCCTAGGGCATCATATTGGTTAGGGCCGGCTCTGGCAGCTGCTGCCCCTGGACTGCAGCTCCAACTACACATTGCAGGGGGGGAGCCAATCATCACATATAAACATGCACATGTTGCTGTATGTAATATATGTGCTTGCTTGCCTTTCTCAGGGATCAGTAGCCGCCACTGTGTGTATCACTGACCTGACGCCTCCTGTGAGTCAATGGGAGTGGGTGGTGGGCTTATAGAGAATGATAGACAAACAGATAAGTCCTGTGTAGCGGTGGCAGGTCAGTGATGCACATAGCGGCCGCTGCTGATCCCTGGGTAAGGCAAGCCAGCACATACAGTATATTACATGCTGTACAACATCATATGTATGTTTATATGTGCTAACCGGCTCCCACTTGCAATGTGTGGTCGGAGCTGCAGCCTAGGGCCATTAAAGGATAAAGATGTCATTATAATATTGTACACTACTTTATACTGTAGTAAGAAAAAGGTCATTGTGTCTTTATGTATACATCAGGAATTTTATCATGTTGTTTTTCTATCTTTAGAGGAGTAAAATTTTAATATTGCTCTGCAACATATTCACCTTGTTCCGCATTTGCCTACTAAAATGTGCAAATTTATCTGGGGGAATTTGGCCTTTAGTATTTTTAGTCTTCTAAACACACCACACATCAGAACTAGGGAGGGATTTTGGCTCAAATCCCAGGATTTGTGAGATTAGGTTGTGGATGCGCAGTTTTTCCAGGAAGCGCTGAGCACTAGCACACTTGGCTCAGACGCTGCCCGGCTGTGCGGCCCGGGTGGCAGCGGTGTATGTGGCACTTAGGTGGGCAGCCATAGACACACAGATAAAGACATCGGCATTTCAAATGTTGCACCAGCAGCCAGCCAATAGGAGCTGGCGGAACGTAGCCATCAGGGAAGCAGCTGCAGCAGTGGCTCCTAAGAGGCTCGCAGCCGGTGCTACATTTGAAACGTCGTTGGCGCTGTCTGTGTCTCTATGGCTGCCCACCTAATAGTAAGTGCCATGTACACACTCACCACATCCATCTTGTTGGTGTTCCCCACAAACCCACCCTCACTGCTCTCTTCTCCCACCCTCCCTCACTGTTCCTTGCACCCTTCCTCACTGCTCTCTACTCCCATCTTCCCTTACTGTTTCCTACTTCCATCCTCCCTTACTGTTCCCTACACCTACCCTCCCTCACTGCTCCCTACACCCTTCCTCTTTGCTTCCCACGCCGACTCTCCCTGCACCATACTTGCCTACTTATAAAAAAGCATTTCAGGGAGATGTGAAAGTAACACCTATCAGTGCGGACGTGTACTGCTACATCTGAGAGGCAGGTCAGAAAAATGACTTACATCCAAATGTAAATGAGCCCCAAAGTTAGTAAGATCTACTTGTTGTAGAAAATACTCTTATATTTTGCAGAATTTGTTCGTGTATTGTGCTTTACAAGAGGTTCCATATACTGTAAGTGGCCACGAGAAACTTTATTTAAAATTCATGTAGCCATAGGGATCATTTGGGCAGATGTATTAAGCTTGGAGATGGCATAAGGAAGTGATAATGCAGTGATAAGGGCAAGGTGATAACAAACCAGCCAGTCAGCTCCTAACTGTCAATTTACATATTGGAACTGATTGGCTGGTGTGTTTATCACCTTGCACTTATCACTGGTTTATCACTTCCTTATGCCTTCTCCAGGTTGATACATCTGCCCCATTGTGTCTTATAACCAATGCAGGGAAATGGCCACTGATGTTCCCATTTGAATGTATGTATCTGTGATTAATCCCCCCCCCCCAACCCAAAGAATGTAACAGCTGCACAATGGGGTTAAGGTGCAATCAGGGAGATTGCTGGACTATTCAGGGAGTCAGGGAGATTGCTTCTATTTAAGGGAGTCTCCTGCAGAATGAGGGAGCGTAGGCAAGTATGTCCTGCACCATACGCCGATCTATACTGCAATCCCGGGATTGAGCGTTTTTCAATCCCAAATCCCGGGATTGATAAAACGGCTGGATTGGCTTCCCTAACCAGAAAAACTGACACTGTCATCCCAGCGCTATTCATAGACTACAAATTGAATGAAATGCAAATCTATAAATACCGTAAAGAATGGTGACGGAAAAGCTTAACTTAAAGATTGTAGTGCAGGAAATTGCACTTCTGCACATCTTGAGAAAAAATACAATTTAACAATACTATGGGGCCAATTCACCATCACCCAATGTAAGAGATAAAAAAAAATAATTTAACCTGCATTTGAAAAATACAAGTATTAGGGCTATAGGGGGTGACTCAGACCTGATCGCAGAGCTGCAAACTTTGCTGTCCGCTGCGATCAGATAGTCGCTGCCTCCAGGGGGAGTATAAATTCGCCGTGCAAGTGTGCGATCCCATGTGTATGCAGAGCTGCAAAAATCCACTTTGTGCAGTCTCTGTGCAGCCCAGGACTTACTCCTACAGTGTAATGAGAAGAGGCTGATCGGAGCCAGAGCTGACGTCAGACACCCTCCCTGAAAACGTTTGGACACACCTGCACTTTTCCAGACACTCCCAATAAACGGTCAGTTACCACCCACAAACGGCTTCCTCCTGTCAATCACCTTGGGAATGCCCGTGCGATTGGATTTTTCGCACCATCCCGCCGCTGACCAGCGATGCCCTTTGTTGTTGTCTGACATGCGTGAACATTGCAGTGCATACGCATGCGCGGTTGCTACTTGATTGTCCGCTGTGCGAAAACGCACAGCAGCGATCAGGTCTGAATCACCCCCATTAATTACACAGGTAATCTCCTGTTTACCTTGCATCCCTGATACTGTCTGCAGTCCCCACACAAAAGTATGGAGACCTTCATTCATGAAACACTGAAAACTGAAAGTGATTGGAGTTAAACTGCAGGAATTTATGCAATCTCCAGATGCAAGCGCACTAACAGTGCCACCCCACGCTGGAGTGATTCAGTAATATAGTTTCCAACACCACATTAAACGGCACGTTGAATACCAGGTGGCAAATGGGCATATTGGTGAATATTTGTCTATATAACATATTTAGGAAAAGGATGAAGAGTAGGTGTAGGTTATTTCATTATTTTGATAAAAATGAGCGTCTGCTATACATCGCAGAGCTAAAGGAAAGGGGGTGAGCTGGATGAGAAGAGGGTTGGCGGGCCAGATGAGGAGAGCGAGGGCTGTCCAGATGAGGAAAGAGGGGGTTGACCAGATGAGGAGAGAGGGGGCTGGATCATGAGAAGAGGAGGGAGGCTGGACTAGTACTTTGGTGGGCAAGATGAGGAGTAAGGGTGGGCTGTATGAGTAGTAGGCCAGGGTTACATGAGACAAGAGCTTTTTCTGGGGAGGCAAAGGAAGAACAGCAGAAAGGACCCTGGGGGGCTACAGGAGAAGAGAGCGCTAGCTTGGGAGAGAGAGGGACCGCAGAATGGGGGTTACAGCCAGAACAAAGGTGGTCATTCCGAGTTGATCCCTAGCTGCATTCGTTCGCTGTGCAGCGATGAGGCAAAAAAATCGGCACTTCTGCGCATGCGTATGCGGCGCAATGCGCATGCGCGACGTACTAGTACAACGGCCGAAGTAGTTTCACACAGGGTCTAGCGAAGCATTTCAGTCGCACTGCTGGCCGCAGAGTGATTGACATGAAGTGGACATTTCTGGGTGTCACCTGACCGTTTTCAGGGAGTGACTGAAAAAAAGCAGGCGTGCCAGGAAAGACGCAGGCATGCCAGGAAAAACGCAGGCGTGGCTCGGTAAATGCAGGGCGTGTTCGTGACGTCAAAACAGGAACTAAACAGTCTGAAGTGATCGCAAGCGCTGAGTAGGTTTAGAGCTACTCAGAAACTGCACAAAAAAACTTTGTAGCCGTTCTGCGATCCTTTCGTTCGCACTTCTGCTAAGCTAAAATACACTTCCAGTGGGAGGCGGCATAGCGTTTGCACGGCTGCTAAAAACTGCTAGCGAGCGAACAACTCGGAATGACCACCAAAGAGCGCAAGCTTGGGGGAGAGGAATAATAGTTAAAAAAGTGTTCGATATAACATGCAGATACAGTTAGATTTGGGTGGGTTATTTTGTTTATTTGCAGGGTAAATACTGCCTGTTTTATTTTTACACTGAAATTTAGATTTCAGTTTGAACACACCCCACCAAAATCTAACTCTCTCTGCACATTATATCTGCCTCCCCTGCAATACATATGGGGGGTAATTCAGACCTGATTGCTAGGGTGAGTTTTTTGCATCCCTGCGATCAGGTAGTCGCTGCCTACAGGGGGAGGGGGAAATCGCTGTGCAGGTGTGCGATCGCATGTGCAGGAGAGCTGCACAAACAGAAGTTTGTGCAGTCTCTGCACAGCCCTCGACTTACTCACCCGCTGCGATGATTGGGGCCAGAGCTGACGTCACGAATCCTCCCACAAAACACTGAGTCCCTCCTGCATTTTTCCGGACACTCCCTAGAAACGGTCAGTTGCCACCCACAAACGCCCTCTTCCTGTCAATGTTCTTGCAAGCACCCCTGCGATCGTTTTTTTCGCACCATCCCATCACTGCCCGGCGCTCCCCGGCACTTCTGACCCTTTGCGCCTGTGCATTGCGGTGCATACACATGCGCAGTTCAGACCTGATCGCCCGCTGTGCGAACACGCACAGCAGCGATCAGGTCTGAATTAGCCCTGTGGTTTTGCCCATTAGCTAACAAATTTGTTGCTGCGATCAGATCTGAATTAGGCCCCAAACTCAGTAGAAGAAGGATCAGCTGACAGTAATGGAACCTGTGCCACTGTGCACACAGCGTAAGATCTAATAACAAAAATCTGCTGTTCTGACCCTCCTGTTGCTCTGACGGAGTGCTGGTAGAGCCCTTTCTAAATTTTGCTATGGGGCTCACAAAGATATAGCTATGCTCCTGACCCTTTCTGAGACCACACTGCAAGTCAAGAGCCATCTTGGTGCATTTCTAAAATTTTGTAAACCAAATTGCCACTTCCTTTCCTGTATTAAGCCCGTGTGATATGTAACATACTATTTACATTAAATTATCTTACATACCCTTAGGATATGGATTCTTGCCTAATCGCTATTGTGCACCTTAGCTACATAAATAGATGTTGTTTGAAACCCTGTGAGTCTTATAAAAAAGACATTGTCCTTCAGCAAATTTATCTCAAGGATCTTTGTGTACTTGACACGGATGCTTGCCACTCCCACAGAAGTCTGCTAAATTATTTTGCTGGAGGCTACATCATTCTCTCCATTTGTTGGGAGTTGACGAGGGAATGAATCATTCACAGAAGTGGATGGAGCTTAGCGGTGCTGAGCCACAGCATGTTGCTCTAGTCTTTGATGCAGACTGGTTGGACTTGTTCCTGGATGACTGAAGAACCGGTTTGACTGGCTTTATATGCCAGCAAATTCTGGTATCATTCCATGTTACACAGAATGTAGAAACCTGCCCAGCGAGTTGAATGAAAGGTATATTAGGATATCCATTGCACACTGTATATATACAAGAAGTAGCTTAGCTCACACATACACTCCAGCAGCTGCTGCCCCAGGATGGTCCAGGCTGCATCCCACCTTAGTATCTAAGGCCATAGTGATCATTCCGCAGGCATAGGACAGCACACTGGTAAGTCACTGAACACTTCAGGTTTCTTTTTCTAGGGTTTTTATTATTATTATTATTATTATTATTATTATTATTATCACTATTATTATTATTTAATTACTATTATTTTCTAGTGCTGTGATTGTATACTTTTGCTCACTCAATGTTATGTAATCCAATTTACACCTAATGAAGAGTCAAGAGTGTATGCAAAATGTTAAAAATGCTATAATTATATTTAGTTCCATGCAAACATGTATTAGAAAAACATCACTAATGTTATTGACTTTATATTGTTATAATGGTACTACTCAAGAAGACTATCATTACAGAATGGCTTTTCTACACATTGTAAGCTATGCATGTGCAATGCATGACGGCCATTCCATACTAGCAGATATAAGGGAGCGATAACCAAGAAGGAAGGTGACTCGGCGATCCAAAAGCGTGAACAGTAACTAAGGGCCTGATTCAGAGATATACGCAAATGCATTTGCAGCTGCGAATATGTACACTGCAGCTGTGCAAAAATATGCCGCAAATCCCGGCGGCTCTGTACAAAGACGAAGCATCCGTCACAGATCAGCTGATTATTGGAGTTCTGCGGTGTCCTATAGTTGTGCAGCATGATCACAGGAAGTAAGATGCCAGATACATTGCAGCTGAGTACAGGATCACAGTCACTGCCCCATACATACCCCCAATATGGTCGCGACATGCCTGCGTTTTTGCAACCACCCCCATTATCGCCCTTAAACGGTTACATCCTCTCTGCGACCGCCGTCACAAGACCATTGTAGCACATGCGCAGTGCAAATTAGAGGCATGGGCAGGCCGTCGATAATCGCTTGAAATTGGGATTTTGAAAATCTCTGAATCAGGCCCTAAGACCGGTCTTACTAACCCAAGGACTCCTGTAGTATGCTCAAGATGAACTACATAGAAAGGAATGAAGGCAAGTTTTATCATGCCTGTGTGTCTTGAACATTCTGTAGCTCAGGACAAATGTAAGCAGCACATCATGTTTCCTAAGTATATATATATATATATATATATATATATATATATTTATTTATTTATTTGTCCCTTTATACCATCATATTCCACCACATGCCATTGAAGTGAGGAATGCACTTCAATACAATTTATTCTGCATACATATAAAAACAAAACGCACCAAAGACAGTTTGCACAAACCTGAAGAGCTAGTCCTACAGCACAGCCTTTTGTAAAATGTTACAGGATTTATCAATGAAAAACTGTTAATGGGACCATATCTTACAGATTTTTTTTTTTTTTTTTCATGAACAAAAAGTATTTTAGTACTACCAATATTTCAAACTGTCCCCTTGGACATGCTGTCTATTCCTTTATTACTCATGCTGATTTTGTTTTTGATTAATTTGGTAAAAAAAATGTAAATTGTTATAGTTTCAAACTTCTATCAGTTTTTCGTGTTTATAGTGCTTGGAAATTGTTTTGCGGAATATATATTGTATAATATATGCAATTCTCAGAAAAGATTTAAGGACTCATTCATACCTTTGCAACAACCATAAAGTGTGATCTGGATGTCATCTCTATATCCAGGTACTGCTGGGTCAAAGGGACAATATTTGTCTTCTCGCAATTTCCCACTGCCAGAATTCGCTGCATGTTCTGTAAAGATATAACAACATTAGACAAGTCCATAAAATATCAACATTTCATTCTTCTATTATTACCGATCAAAGTGTACAAATGGCTAGTAGCCGAAAAAGGATTTGGATCTCTCACTTTTAATATACTAAATTGATGCCTAATACAATTTTTTTTTACCATATATGTTGCGTTGTAGAACATGTAACAGAGGTGCCAGAGTTGTAGATCAACTGAACCTCAGAAAGAAGCAGCGCAACTAACAAATTAATGAACACCTAGGAGTAAATTTACTAAGATGGGAGTTCTGTTTAAGATGGGATGTTGCCCATAGCAACCAATCAAATTCTACTTCTCATTTATCTACATCTACTAGAAAATAATATCTGGAATCTGATTGGTTGCTATGGGCAACATCCCATCTTAAATAGAACTCCCATCTTAGTAAATTTACACCCTAGTATTCACCAGTGGATCAGTTGTGCTACTTCATTCAGTGTAGAGTCGGGATGTTAAACCAGACACTTCTGAGCGTGTTTATGATGAAATTTTAAAAGGGCAATGCGTTTAGTAGCAAGACACAGTCATGAAAAACATTGCCCTTTAAAATATTGGTTGTTCTATGTATCAAAAGGAGATAACTAAATTCAAGGAAAATTGCAGTTTTCAACATATATAGTGATTCTCCCTATGTACAGATGAGTCCTCATACATTTTTCCTCAATACGCCACGCAGCAGGAGATGCCTGGCGTGAGTGAGCTGACAGCGCTCGTGCAACTCCGTCAGCGCTGGCAGTATTTTATGGCAAAAAATGTGTCTTAATTTGCATTGCAGTGCCTATGACTAGTTTTTTTGCATCAATTCCCCCACTTGAGATTTCAACCCATAGTGACTCCACATTATCGCCAGTCTCCTCATAGATAACCTCCTTTAGGTATGGTTTAAGTGATGGTTTAACATAAAGACATACACCTCCTCCTCTTTTGTTAGCCCTGTCCCTCCTGAAAAGAGAATACCCCTCCAAGTTAGCAACCCAGTCCTGAGAGTCATCCCACCATGTTTCCGTAATACCTATAATGTCATACTCAGCCTTTGATGCTAACAATTACAATTCCCCCATTTTACCTGCTAGATTTCTTGACTTAGCAAGCATACATTTTAGTTTATCGGTTCCTTTATTTGTTTGTTTTCCTAAAGATTTCCCATCCTGGTTAACTAGTGCATCCGTAGAGTTACTGATACAGACTGTCCTTCTCGCTCCCTCTCCAACCCCACCGTACTTAGTATTGCCCACCTTACTTTTCTCTTTGGTCAACCCAATGTTCCCGTCTAAATTCACCGCCCTGACATAAGTATTTTCCCTTAAGTCCCGTACAACATTTTCTATAGGCTGTAATGATGACACATAATTGTTATTATTTAATACTTTAGCAATACCTTTCTTAACACCCTTATTAGAACCCATGTAAATAAATACCCTTACCAGCTGCACTTTCCCTCCCCCCTTCTCCACCCCCTTTTATCTCACTACCACCATCCCTACTATACTCGCTGCATGACCCATAGTTTCTAGCTAAACCCTCCCCCCAGGCTCCTTGTTTAAAAGCTCCTCCAACCTACTAACCATCCTACCCCCAGCACCGCAGCCCCTTCCTCATTCAGGTGCAATCCGTCACGAGAAAAAAGATGGCGCCTGACTGAGAAGTCCGCCCAGTGTTCCAAGAACACAAACCCCTCTTTCCTACACCAGTCTCTGAGCCACACATTTACCTCCCTAATCTCCCTCTGTCTCCCTGGGCTAGCGCGTGGCACTGGTAATATTTCGGAGAAAAATACCTTAGATGTCCTTTTTTTTAGTTTCTGGCCTAAGTCCCTATAATCTTTCTTAAGGGCATCTCACCTACCACTAACTTTGTCGTTGGTGCCAACGTGCACCAAGACCGCCGGGTCTTTCCCAGCCCCTCCCAACAATCTATATCAATCTATCTACCCGGTCCACGATGTGCCGCACCCGAGCACCCAGGAGACAACAGACCGTATGGCGATCACGGTCCCGGTAGCAGATTGCCCTATCTGCCTTCCTAATGATAGGGTCCCCTACCACCACCATCTGCCTGGGCGCCTCTCTAGCTTTCATCCCATCTGAGCCAGAGGGACCACTCTTCCGGTTGCTAGAGGGAGCAGTCTCCTCCGGCTCCGTCATTTCGTCGCTATCATCCACCGAATCTTCGTCCAATTGGGCAAATTTGTTCGGGTTTGATAGATCTGAGATGTCGTGCCTCCCCCTCTTTTTCTTCCTTCTAACAGTGACCCAACTGCCTACCTGATTTTCCTCATCTACCAGTGACCCCTGCTGCTACCAGTGACCCCTGCTGCAACTCCTCCACCGTTCTATCTAAACTTCGCTCGAGATTGTGAATATCCCTCAGTCGCGTAACAGTCTGAGGTCCTGCTTCATCCACAGACCACACTTGCGCAGGCTGCGGCAGCACACACTCACAGTACCAGAAGCCCTCATACACTTTCACTCCCCTGGCAGCACTCTCTCACTCCTCTCTCCCTGCAGCAGCACTCTCACTTTTTTTTTATCCCCAGTAGCTCACCCCCAATCACTCACCCAGCAGCAGCACTCCCCTTTCCCTCTTCCTCACACACACACAATCCACAAGCCGCTGTAGCAGCGGTCCGTCAGTTCCCTCTCACTCAAACAATCCCACACACACACACACCCTCACGCAGCACTGAATGTAGCCTGCAGCCGCTCACCCAACAACCATACACTCACACAACAGCAGCAGCTATCCCCCGCTGCCTGCTCCGCTGTACTCTGCTCCCAGCCGCTCCGCTCCCCAACGGCTCACACACAGACCAGAGCGGCAGCAGCTACACGCTGCCCGCTCCGCTCTGGCAGGCGCCTGGCGATCCCCCGCTACCCGCTCTGCTCCGCCTGGCGCAGCTTCCCCAGCTCCCTGACTCCTCCTCACTTCCGCTTCCGGGTCGCCTCTGATCCGGTCCGCCCGCGACTACAGGTAACTTCTGTGGAACTGGAAGTCTGGGTTACACTCAATGAGTCTCTACAATAGTAAACTTCCTGTAAATCTTCTTGCGATCGCTTTTTTCGTAGAATCCGTCACTGTCTGGCGACACCCGGCGACAGCCAGCGACGCTCCTGCGCATTGCGGCCCGCACGCATGCGCTGTTCAGACCCGATAGCACGGCTGCAAAAAAAAGGCAGCATGCTATCGGGTCTGAATGACCCCCTATATCCGGTACTAGCCCGGATCCCTGTTGCAAACCAGTTATATTCGGTGCAAGCCCAGATTCCTGTTGTGAACCAGTTATATCTGGAACCAGGGCCAGTATTTACTAAAAATCCGAGTTTGGCCGATTTGTGTTTTTTTTTCTAAGTCCCAATCCGGGAATTCACTAAGCACCAATCTCGGCAGTGTCTGGTCTATTCGTAATGGTTTGAATGACAACGTTCCGAAATACGAATGAATAGACCATCGGTCAAACGCGGCTGTTAATTCATACAATACGGGCATTCACTAGTCATTCGTATTTGGGTGTTAGTCTCTGAGTGCTCAAGTGCGGGTCTATTTTTTTTCGATTCGTTAAAAAAAGCTGCAAAAAAATAGACCTGCTTTTTCCAGTCGAGTTTGGATAACTATGCACGGATCAGTGAGATCTGTGCATGGTTATCTATGGGAAAGTGTCTGTTTAGTGTAAAAACGGTAAAAAAATTGCGTGGGGTCCCCCCTCCTAAGCATAACCAGCCTCGGGCTCTTTGAGCCGGTCCTGGTTGAAAAAATATGGGGGGAAAAATGACAGGGGTTCCCCCATATTTAATCAACCAGCACTGGGCTCTGCGCCTGGTCCTGGTTCCAAAAATACGGGGGACAAAAAGCGTAGGGGTCCCCCGTATTTTTGAAACCAGCACCGGGCTCCACTAGCCAGGTACATAATGCCACAGCCGGGGGACACTTTTATAGTGGTCCCTGCGGCCCTGGCATTACATACCCAACTAGTCACCCCTGGCCGGGGTACCCTGGAGGAGTGGGAACCCCTTAAATCAAGGGATCCCCCCCTCCAGCCACCCAAGGGCCAGGGGTGAAGCCCGAGGCTGTCCCCCCATCCAAGGGCGGCGGATGGGGGGCTGATAGCCTTGTGAAAAAATGTGAAAATTGTTTTTAGTAGCAGTACTACAAGTCCCAGCAAGCCTCCCCCGCAAGCTGGTACTTGGAGAACCACAAGTACCAGCATGCGGTGGAAAACCGGGCCCGCTGGTACCTGTAGTACTACTACTAAAAAAATACCCCCAAAAAAACAGGACACACAAACCGCCTATGCGCTCCATTGTATCCAATGGTGGGAACTTTGCGGTCAGCGGTGAGGTTACTTTCGGTCAACCGCTGACCACAAAGTTCCCACCATTGGATACAATGGAGCGCATAGGCGCGACATTGAATCTCTGCCGTGTGCTGCCTGACAGACACTACAGGAGCACACAGCCAATCAGGAGAGTGCCACGACGTGGCGCTCCCTGATTGGCTGAAGGGACCCTCTTTGACAGGAGTCAGGGGGGGTCCTGGCAGTCGGGGAAAGGGGTCCCATGTGTAAACATGGGACCCCTTTCAGTGCGTGGTCGGGTTTCCGTTTTATTATTTTGCCAAGTACGTGGATTATACAAAGGTCTGATTCTACACTGGATTATGTCAGTATAATTTTTTTCACAGGTACCCCAAGGATTCTACAGGGACAAGAGGACAGAGCCTCGTGTGAACATAGGTAAGTATGTATGTTTGGAGGTGTGCATGTATGTAATAAAATTATACTTTCACGGTATGTGTGTCCTGTTTTTTGGGGGGTATTTTTTTAGTAGTAGTACTACAGGTACCAGCGGGCCCGGTTTTCCACCGCATGCTGGTACTTGTGGTTCTCCAAGTACCAGCTTGCGGGGGAGGCTTGCTGGGACTTGTAGTACTGCTACTAAAAACAATATTCACATTTTTCACAAGGCTATCAGCCCCCCATCCGCCGCCCTTGGATGGGGGGGACAGCCTCGGGCTTCACCCCTGGCCCTTGGGTGGCTGGAGGGGGGGACCCATTGATTTAAGGGGTCCCCACTCCTCCAGGGTACCCCGGCCAGGGGTGACTAGTTAGTGATTTAATGCCAGGGCCGCAGGGACCTATATAAAAGTGTCTCCCGGCTGTGGCATTATCTCTCTGACTAGTGGAGCCCGGTACTGGTTCAAAAAATACGGGGACCCCTACGCTTTTTGTCCCCCGTATTTTTTGCACCAGGACCAGGCGCAGAGCCCGGTGCTGGTTAATCAAATATGGGGGAACCCCTGTCAATTTTTTCCCATATTTTTTCAACCAGGACCGGCTCAAAGAGCCCGAGGCTGGTTTGGCTTAGGAGGGGGGACCCCACGCAATTTTTTTCAGAATTAAAAACAATTAAAACACCTTTTTAAGGTACACAATGAAGCCCAGCACGGATCTCACAGATCCGTCCGGGATTCCTTGTGTTTTGTCAGGCAGTGTTTTACTCATCACTCCCGTAAAACACTGCCTGACATTACGAATCACATCGACATCGGAAAAAACGAATGTGCAAAACTCGGCAGCTTAGTGAATGATCGTATCAGGATTCAAAAAGTTGCAGTAAAATGCACCTGATACCATTCGAGTTCAAACACCCTTAAAAACGGCAAAAACACGAATATTAGTAAATAAACCCCCAGGCCGGATTCCTGTTGCTATCCAGTTTATCCGGTACCAGCCCGGACCCCTGTTACGAGTTAGTAGGCCAGATTCCTGAGACGAGTTCAGTTCCAGGCCTACATTACCCGTCATCATCCCGTCTACGCCTCTCCTGTGAATACAAAGAACTTGCATGCAGAGATCTTGCATTCGACCCTCCTTAGTTCCAGTACAGCCCAGTCCCACTTCCCGGCTATCGGAAGCTCCTCCGAGTACCCAACCTACAAGCTCTGTGACAGCTATCATAATCACTTATCACTTCTGAAACTGAAAGTCCAACCCAAACATGACATCATCTCTTGCACATGCTCAGAAGAGTAAATTGGTGGCCTTCATAGCAGAGCCAGCCCCCTTTCATTTTTGGACATATAGAGAAATGTAACCAATGAACTTGTGAGAATATATAGAGAGAAGCTCTAAAGCTACTGTCTTGTTGTTAAAAAAAAATAGTTTTATTTATCTACCATATATTCAAAGAATGAATTATTACAGAAATGTTATACCTTTAGAAACAACAAAGTGATATTAAAATTGGTTAGCCACAATTTTGTAAAGTGTATCAATTATGTTACTAAACATCTATTCTATAGTAAACGGAGTGAACCAGAGTGCGTTGGTATTACAAGATTTAATAGATAAATTCACCTCTGTCCGGGATAGAAACATCCTTCAAAGTGTCAATAGGCAATTGTTAATTGCTAGATATTTCAGTCTTGAAAAAATTAAAAGTTTATATAATTCAATCTCCACTTTAGAGCACGAACCGTCGTGCAGCTGTATTGGACTGACCCTATACAGAATAATGAATGAGTGCTCTAGGCAGTGGACCATAAGCAAACTGTTCTTCAAGGTCAATAATTACCTGGATGCCCAGTCCCCTTGTAAGCACTGATTTTCTATTTAGCGCCTTAACTAGTGAAGTTCCCTAAGCATCTTCGGGTGTATTGCGCGAGAAATTGCCGGAGTAAAGGGGTCTATTTACTAAGCCGTGGACGGAGATAAAGTGGATGGAGATAATGTACCAGCCAATCAGCTCCTAACTGTCATTTTTCAAACCCAGCCTGTAACACGGCAGTTAGGAGCTCATTGGCTGGTACTTTATCTCTGTCCACTTTATCTCTGTCCAAGGCTTAGTAAATAGACCCCTTAGTCTCCTGTACCGGCGTGTGCAATAGCCGGTTTATGGGGTCTATTTACTAAGCCTTGTGTGGAGATAAAGTGGACGGAGATAAAGTACCAGCCAATTAGCTCCTAACTGTCAATTTTCAAACCCTGCCTGTGACATGTCAGTTAGGAGATGATTGTCTGGTACTTTATCTCCGTCCACTATGGGGCTCATTCCGAGTTGATCAGGGCTACGATCATGTCGATAGACATGCGGGGGGGGGGGGGGGGACCACCACAGGGCTATCCCGCCCCGCATGTCAGTGCCGCCCCCTTCAGGCAGAAGTGCAAAAGCATCGCACACCAGTGATGCTTTTGCACTTTAGGAGTATCTCCCAGCCAGCGCAGCTTTAGCGTGCTGGCCGGGAGCTACTCGTCTCTCCCCGGCCCGCAGCGGCTGCGTGTGACGTCATGCAGCCGTTGCGGCCCTCCCCTGCACGGTCCGGCCACGCCTGCATTGGCCAGAACCCCCCCCCCCCCTGCCGAGCGACCGCCTCTGCCCGTCAATCAGGCAGAGGCGATCGTAGCGCAGCGATGGCCTTCGGCCGTCGGGCATGCGCCGGTGCACTGCCGTGTCGGCGCAGTTCTGACCCGATCGCACCTCTGCGATAAACTGCAGCGTGCAATTGGGTCAGAATGACCCCCTGTAGCTCCACACAAGGCTTAGTAAATAGACCCCTAAGGGCCATATTCAATTAGCAGTGATAACGGACTTTTCACGTGAAAAGTCCGGTTTTCGGGTGAAAAACCGGACTTTTCACGTGAAATGCAATTACAGCCTATTCAATTATCCTGGAAAATTTATCGGTGATCATGTTTTCACTAATTTCACTTCACCTTCTCTGAAGCAGGTGAAAAGTTGGGAAAAGTCACTATTTTAAGGTAAAAATGTTTGGATATGGTACAGAACTCCTGGGACACCCCCCTTTATGACTAATTAGGCACGTTGAAGTTTTTAATTATTTTTAATTGGCCAATAATGACATGTCATTTTTGGGGTGAAAAAGTAAAAAGTGATGGAAATTGGGGTTCAAGGTATGGGACAGGTATATTGGGGTGCTTTATGAGTGGGACAGGTGTTTTTTAGGCTTGCAGATGGGAGTAATCGGTCTGTTTCCACTTTTTTTTAAAGTACCCTAAAATGACCCAAATATATACTTATACCCATTTTCATGTACCCCAAATTTAATGAGAGCATTTATTTTGCTCAAAAAAACTTGCTTTCTATAATTTTTTTGCATTTAAAAAAAATGCATATAACCGCCATTTCACACAATTTAAGTCCCCAAAAACTCTCTAATGTGATCTCTAACACACTTCTCTTCTGTTTTCCTATTTTAGTTTAGCATTTTTTGGGGTACAGGCTGATTTCCCCATTTTCACCTGCACTTTTCACTGCAAGAATTTTCACGTGAAACCCGGTCGGAATTGAATAGGTCGAAAAATGGAGCGTTTTCGCGGCAATTTTCGGGCGATTGCCGCGAAAAATTTTCGGGCGAAAAATTGAAAAACGGAGCGTTTTCGCTGCAATTTTCGGCCGATTGCCGCGAAAAATTTTCGGGCGAAAAATTGCCGCGAATTTGCGGATAATTGAATACCCTAGTAAGTCTCTTGCACGTATCTGACTCCAGTTCTTACCCGTTTCACCACTCTGACGTGACTTTTTCAAAGGCTGCTGAAGTGCACAGGATTAATAATTAATATTAGATCCCAGATTCAATATTATTAGATTTGAGTTAATTTCAAGCGGCGCCTAGGTATTAGTGTGCTTGTCTGACACTCTGTCCTTGCTGGTAGTTCTGTCACTGACTGTTATAAATGTATTCATCTCTGTTTAAGGCATGAAGACTAGTAAACAGTGTCATAAAGGAAGCGGTTATAATACCACCAGTCGGGATCCCAGCGATCGGGATCATGACAGCCGGCATCCCGTCTGCTGGCAAATCATATGTATCCCTGTCATAAACCTGCAATCCATAAGGTTAAAATAGAACGTATTTTTCGAAATTGTCCGGCTGATAATGGGATGGCTCAGTGTACAGTCTACCTACTGAGACATCAGACAATTAAAATCTTAGTTTAGGTATACCCATAGGGAAGATAATCCCTAACTGTATGTCATAATTAAAAAGCCCAAATGCTTTTTTTTTGGTTTAAAAAACTACATACGGTACATGTTCAGCTACGTGTCTTAAAATAAATGTGCGTTTTAACAGCTGCTTGAAGTAGACAGAAATAAAATCTGACACATTTCCTATCAGAGTTGAAGTATTTCTTTGGAATCGCAATGATGGCCTTGAGGCAGTCTACTACCTGTGTACCTGTACAGCATAATCCATTATGTAGTGTTTGCATTCTCTGCCCTCTGGCTAACTTTGTCACAGCACTGTGGTCATTTAAACTTAGCTTTGTTCCTTAGTTTATACTGTACTGTATGTAACCAACATAGATTAAGCATGTTTCTTAAACATTATATATATTTTCAATGGGTTGGGGCTGTGAGACCGGGCTGGGGATTCCCGGCAGGCAGCATGCCGACCCCGGGATCCCAGGAGCAGAATGTCAGCAGGGGGGCAAGCACAACAAAGCCCCTTGCGATCTTGCTGCGTTCGCCACAGGTTCTATTCCCACTCTATGGGTGTCGTGGAATAGTCCCTGTCAGTCGGCATGCCGACTGTTGGGCTGGTAAGCAGGCGGGATCCCAGGGTCGGATTTGTTCCGCCGGGATCCCGAGCACTAGTCACATGAGCAGATCCCGTTTCAATTAAGCTGTAACAATAAAAATAACTGATAGACGCTTAATTATTTAGTAGTTACCAACAACCATACAATTCAACTATTGTGGAAGCAATTCATATTTAAGGACAAACATTTTTGAGCAACAATATGAAAGCATGTCTTTTAATATCATCAGTATATGCAAATTGCCATTCTAATGGCAGAGTGTGAGAGGGTTTATGAAAGGCATAAAGCCCTAAATCTCATTTATAAAACTCATTGGTCTGTTTGTTTTTCTGTCTGGTTATGCATTTGGACACCCCTGCACTGATAAGGATGAAACCAACGCGAGTTGGTCCAGTTGGATCCTGCCAGGTTTTAGGGGGCTTGAGGTCCCGGTCGGATCTCACAGTGAAATGCGCCGGACAAAACTTTGACCTGGGTAGCCTGTTCTGGGCCTTCCACTGGACAGATCTGAACAAAAACTTCACAGAGGGCCAAGTGGCGGCTCGGGTAAATCTCACTCCTCCGAAGTCCCCGATCAACTTGGTTGAGTGGGCGGCAATTAAATGAGGTACAGGAAGGCCAGATAATGTGTAAGGACTTCCCAAATATATTGAGCAATGGTCTGCTTCGAAGCAGGCCAACCTCTTTTGACTGCCAAAGAGAGAGTCCGAGTGCCAAAAGGTCTTTGCAGATAGCTCTTACAACGTCTAAGTACTCGAGATGTCTGGGAATCACTGGTACCCTGAAAGGATGGAACCACAATCTCCTGATTAATATGAAACTCAGAGGCCACTTTTGGAAGGAGTGGGTGGTTTGTAAAACCACCTGGTCCGGAAAGTAAAGAAAGGAAATCAATGTAATAAGGCACTTTGTTCTGAAACCCAGCAGGCAAAATAAATAGCTAAAAGAAATAGTGTTTTCATGTAAGCTATTTGAGGTTCACTGACTCCAACGGCTCAAAGGAAAAACAATGCAGAGCACAGATACAAAATGAGGGTTGAATGTGGAGGAATACCTGGAGAAAGGTTTGAACAGCTGGAATAGTGTCCAAGCGTCTCTGAAGATAAACTGAAAGTGCAGAAACCTGGACTTTCAGGGATGAAAGATGGAGACTCAAATTTAAGCCTGTCTGCAAGAGAGACAAAATATTTGCCACACAGAAAATCATGGATTTAAATTTCTATGGTATGCCCTGGCTGAAGTCTGTTTCCGTGTGCCGAGCATGATACCGATCACAGCGTCCAAAAAACCTGTGGCCCACAGGAGGGCTGTCTTAACAACCACCTCATCAAAACCAAATGCTCCATGTCCGGGTGGAAGCACGGTCCTTGGGGGAGAAGGTCCGGCTGGAGAGTAAGCTGCAACAGAGCTGCTATAGCCAATCCAGAGCTACAAGAATGAAGGTGCATCCGTCTTGTTTCCTCTTGCTAAGCACCTGAGGTGGAAGGGACATCTGAAGAAAGTTGTACATCAGATTCATGGAACAAGTCTTCTATGAAGACCACCTTCTGGCCAGGCTTCTCCAAACTGTAGATGGATGTACAGATGTAGCCATGCATATCTTCCTGCGATGTGGTATGCTGCATAACATGTCAGGCTAAGACTATTCGCAGCTGCTGAAGGAAATAATGACGCGATCGCCGGCTGCGAATAGTCACAACCTGACATGCCATGCAGCAAATCATGTTGCAGCATGCTGCATCGCAGCAAGGAAGAGCATGGTTACATCTGTACCTGGGTCCCACTGGTTTCTGCCAGCTCTGAGTTGATGGCACTGCTGGGCATCTTCCAATTTTGAAGAAAAGTAAGAGTGATGCGTCTTTCATCTGATACACTAAGTTTCCTTGGCCAACCACTGCATCTACAGTTCTCAACATTGCGCATATTTTTGTGCTTCTTCAAAAAAATTTGAACAGCACATCTTAAAACCCCAGTCTGCTTTGAAATCTTTGCCTGGGAAACCTTGCTGATGCCGCGTAACTACCTTGTGTCTTGCTGCTGTGCTCACTCTTGCCATGATGTTATGACCTGTGACATGAAACTGTCTTTCACAACCTCACCTTTGTAGCAGTTTGGCTGTTCCTCACCCAGTTTTGAGCCTCCTACACAGCTGTTTCTGTTAATGACTGTGTTTCAACCTACATATGAAAATGATGATCATTATCACCTGTTTGGTATGATTGGTTAATCATACACATGATTATAATCGTACAAGGGTGGTCATGCCAAATAATGATTTGATTTCTCTTCTGTTCATACACTTTGCATTTTGTTAATTGATAAAAATGAACTATTAACACTTTTATATTTGAAAGCATTCTTACTTTGCATTTTTCCCACTCCTGCCTATTGCACAGTATTATATGTATATATATTCCTGCATTATACTATCAGCACACAGCAACCATTCATAGAATTATGCAAAATGCAAAACAATCTCTCTGTGGCATGCAGATAAAACATATACATGTACACACACAGCATGCTCCACACAGTCATATACACATATATGGTGCTCTGTATGATCCTATGCAGATAATATACTGTGGCAGGAGAGGTACTTTGCCACCTGTAAGCTACACACAGGGTCCTGGGGGTGGATGGGAAGTGTGGATGGACCGGGTTCCACTCCATTTGGCCCAGACCAGGTCTTATAGGCTTCTTAGCCCAAGAAGCTGCTTCATCAGCCAGCACCTGGGTGCTGGGTTTAAAGCAGAGTCTCTCCCATGAGTGAGAGCTCATGAAGGCAGTTAGTGTCCAGGTGATAGGCCTGCTAGGGACAGTGGGATCCGGAGGGCTGGGCCACTAGTGTTAGGATGCCGGGAACTGAAGGGTTCCTTATTAAGTAAGAGGGAGTGAGGCAGGGCCTAACCTCCCTGGTAGTTTATACTAAAGACAGTGATCTTTGTTTTATGTATATTTTTGTTTTGAGCTACCTGAATAAAAGGTATTTGTTGTTTTTGCACAAGCCTGGAGTCGGTCGTTGGTGGATTTTTGTAGCAGAGCACATTCTAGCAAGTCTCCTGTTACAAATGGCGCCTGAACAAAGACCCTTCTGCTAGTCGTGTCACACGTGGCAGAGGACCAAACAGCCGCAAGGTAGTGGCACACATACCAGCGAACTCCAGACCAAGCTGAACTCGTGGGCATCAGTAACAGACCAAGGGTGTTGTGAGTAGTGGTTAAAACCAACCCCACGGGGTAAAAATAATGATATGTTTTGTTTAAACTGAATGTGTTTGATTTTGTTGCAAAGGTTTGCATTGGCAGCAAAGAGGTTAAACAGGGTGCATTGCCTGTTCTGTCTTATATGCTTTGCACCATTCCTTGAAAGTAGCTGTGCTGATTTGCTCTAAGGGGTTGCAAGCAGCTGATAATTTATGACTGAATTTCTTTTCCAAACTTATTTTTACCTGTGCCTGCAAAATCTGGTAATGGGAGTCTGGTGTCCCTGTTAATTAGCTCATTAAGACCAATCAAGCAAAGTTGAAACCTTTTATAAATGTGGTTCTATTTAAATAGAGAAATTTTGTGGCACTATGTGTCCCAGCAATCCCTGAGTTCTAGTTTTAAGAGCCTGAAGGGAGAAGTTTATTTGCACTACCAGTGTAAGATATTTGTGACCACTATGTACATGCTACATTTCAGTGCTTTGCTAAAAGCTTAATCTGTGCTAAAAAGAAAAAAGGAATTTTTATTTTCCCTTTCACTTACAGTTTTCAAAGGTAACAGGGTGAATAAAGATTTTCAGATATACAGCATATTCTGAAGTGTCTCTTCAAATGGGTAACAAAAAGAGAATTCATGCTAAAAAAACAAAAAGGGTGACAGCTCTAATACCTCAGGTCAGGAACTTATGTGACCCTATTAAAGCCCCACAGAGTGAAGTGGAGAGCTTATTGGGGAGTAATCCAGATCTTGGGGAAGATTTTAGCATGGAACCTTTTTTTTTGGTGTCACACGATAAAGGACCTTGAAAATAATGTCCAATTAAAGGACCATGAGCTAGAAGAGCTTAAGGAAAAATGTGATTTTCTTCAAGAGCAGGTGAACACCTTAACGCAAAAGCTGGAGGAAAAGGAATCTCTTTTGTCTGACTCTCTGACCAAATTGGAAAGGAGTAGAGAAGAGATTGCCAAGCTCTCAGACCAGGTGTCAGAGTTGCAGAAAACCTTGGCAAAGGCTAAACCTAGATCTGAAAACTTTGTAGTACATAGCCAAGGACTATTAGAGGAAATCTCCTGTGACCAGACACGATATGGGAGTTTAGTGCTGGCCAATAAGGCTCTGTCGCAAGACTTGGCGGAGCTTCGGGAGGAGGTTTCTAAGCTAAAACCATTGGCTATGCCTAGTTTCAGTTCAGACACAGGCATAGCTACACCAATTGCTGAAGACGTTATGCCAAAGGTTGGGTCAAAGACATTATCAGCCGAAGCTGAGATGCCATCTTTGGGGGAAATGATGTCAACGGTGGTGCAGGCTGCGGAAGAATGGTACCATACTGTATTGGACCCCGGCTATACTGAATTCCCTGTTCCAGCCAGAAGGAACAGGAAAGTTGAGCCAGAGCTGCCAGTGCCTAAGGCCCGGAAGGCTCCTTGCTATGCCACTAGTAAGGCCATCTACCTGGAAAGTGGAAATGAGGGCCCTTCCTCAGAGGTAGAGCATTTACAGGCACTAATGTCCATTCAGTTGGTATTGCCGTTCCAGAGCATGGAGGAAGCTGCAGCCATTATTGTGCAGTGCACAGAAAATCCACAGGAATTTTGCAAGCAGCAAGAGAGAGCTACATCAGATGGCAGTGTTTTGTTGTTAACCCCTAGGACGGCAGTGAGAAGTTCCTCCGAAGCAGGACCACCTCATTCTCCAGAAAAAGAATGTCGTAATAGCTTGGGTGAAGAGTGGAACAAAGCTCTGAGTTCAGTGGAACCTGTTCAAGATGGAGCATGGCAGCCACAGGGGCTCACAGAAGATGTGTTTATGGAAACACGAGATGAGGATGTGGGATGCCCGGCTGCTCCTCAGTTGAAAGGGAGTGAGGAAGAAGCAGTAATGGAGCTGGGAGAGGTTTCCTTGATGTCAAGTGATCATCCACCTCCAAAACAAGAATCCTCTAATCTGCTGGATCTGTGGCAGAATGATGAACCCCAGGAATCTACCTGTACAGAGAGCAATTTGATGACTACTCAAGAGCCCATCCTAGAGCAGGAAGTCTTATCTGAGCTGGAGATTGCTTCTGTTGAGGTATTGGAAACCCAGGATCTGGACATCCAGTGCACATGTGAGACTTTCTCTGACAAATCACAGACAAAGACCGTATCTTTGGAGGTGTCTCGCCTACGTGAGCCAGTCATTATTAAGCTAGTTGCAATACAGCAGTCCACTTCCAAAGTCATTCAGGAAACTGCTTCTGAAGAGGTTCCCCTCGTGTATGAGGAGGATAAAGTGCAAGATTTCGATCTTGGGGTTGTTGCACCCCGGCATGATCCACCATGAGAGGCTCAAGATCCAATTCCTGAACTGGGACAGTTCATAAAGGACACACTAAGTAAGGAGCAAGAACCTGTCTCAGAGGAATCGGTGCAGAGTCCCATTTCTGAGGTTGCTCTACCCAGGGAGAATTCTCTATATGACACGAGAGCTGGAAAACTTGAGGGGAGCGTTCCAAAAGCTGGCCCTAAGTAACAGCCAGCTTAAGGAAACAGTGAAGGAGATTCCTAAACTGCGGAGTCGAATAAGATACCTGGACAAGAGACTCAAAATGGGTTATGTGCCAGTCATAGAACAGTAGGAGACAGTGACTAGATGTTATGCACACCAGTGCCAGCAGGAATGTACTGGTGTCTGAACGGTGAGGGATGCAAAACAAATGAACTCACAGACAGACTGGGGAATATGACATTACATACACAGAAGGTGATAGGGTAACAAAATAAACACAAAGTGAACAGAGAAGCCCAAAGGCTAAGAAACTGGGTGTCTCCCTAGTATTAGGAATGCTCAGATGGAAAGAAGCAAGATGTTGTGATTTAATACGTAGTGAACCCGAAATGCTGTTGCTAAGGGCAACAGCAAAACCCTAAAGGGTTACCAACGGGTGTGGCAGTAAACTCCTTGGTCAGAGATGGAATAATAGACACAAGGAGAGTCTCCACAATCCTAGTCCTCACTTGCAGTGCACTGGTTCAGCTTACTGCCACTAAACTGACACCTGAACACCTTGCACAGTGAGAAAGGATTTTGGCAGGCAAGTCTGAGAATACAGCCGCAAACTTGTTAGGTTCACAGAGTAGCAAAAGAACCCCAGCAGGTTAAACGACTGACTCCAGTCTTACTGCTAGGTCTGGATTGGCAGAGTGTAATACCAAAGCCCAAGGCCTATTTGCAGTAAGCAACAAACAAATACAAAGTTTACACAGTACTAGCTAGCTTTCAGGAACTGACTAACCAACAAAGATTCAGCAGCATCTGCCTAACCTGAGAAGAGGGTTTATATAGCAGGTGCTGTCCACGCCCCACTCAGACCTCACAGACTGTGAGCACAAAAACCAGCACCGGATCCCCTGCCGTGCACAGAGCCTGTAACCACTGCACAGCAAAAGACCCGAACCGGAGTATCAGCTACGCTCAGGTTACTCCGCTAGCACTTGTCTCCCGGTTGCCATGACGACGTGGCAGCACAGAGCAGGAGACCCTAACAGTACCCCCCTCTGACGAGGGGTCAAAGAACCCCTACCACCGGGTTTATCGGGGAACTTCAAGAAGAAAGAGCGTAACAGTCTGGGGGCATGAAGATCACAACTGCACACCCACGACCGCTCCTCCAGGCCATACCCCTTCCAGTGCACCAAAAATGACAGCCGACCACGAACCATCTTGGAGTCAAGAATCCTTTCAACAACAAACTCCCTCTGGCCAAGTATCAGAAGAGGGGAAGGTCTTCCACTGGAAGAAGGATTACTAACCGCTCGTTTTAAAAGGGAACAATGAAATGTTTTATTGATACCCAAAGAACGGGGTAGATCTAACTGAAATGCCACCGGATTGATAACCCTAGTGATCTTATAAGGACCGATGAACCGGGGGCCTAACTTATGAGATGGTTGTCTCAACTTCAAATTCTTGGTAGACAACCAGACGAAGTCTCCTAATTTGAAGCTGCAGGGTCTTTTCCGCTTATCAAAAACCCTTTTGGTCACTAATGACACAGACACAAGGGCTTTCTTCACTTTCCTCCAAATACCTCTAAGGACCGAAACCACAGAGGAACCACCAGGCGTGGAGTCCAGGGGGTCAAAAGAATTGGCCTTAGGATGATGCCCATACACACAAAGGAAGGGAGAGATCCCTGTAGCAGAGTGAGCCGCGTTGTTATAGGCAAACTCCGCCATGGACAGATGAGCAACCCAGTCAGTCTGACACTTGGAGACATAACACCTGAGGAACTGCTCCAAGGACTGGTTCACCCTTTCAGTCTGCCCATTAGACTGCGGATGGTAGCCTGACGACAAGCTGACAGAAATCTGGAGATCGGAACAAAATGCCCTCCAGAATTTGGCCACAAACTGGGATCCGCGGTCAGAGACCACATCAAGTGGCAACCCGTGGAGGCGCACAACATGCAGCATAAATAATTCAGACAGGCGTCTGGCCGATGGCAGCCCAACCAATGGAATGAAGTGCGCCATCTTCGAAAACCTGTCAACGACAACCCAGATGGCTGTCATCCCCGAGGATTTGGGCAAGTCCACCACAAAATCTATTGAAATGTGGGTCCATGGCTTAGATGGAATAGAGAGTGGATGTAATGGGCCAACAGGAACCCCTCTAGGAGTCTTATTTCGGGCACAGATGTCACATGCCCGAACCCACTGATCCACATCCCTAGCCACCGAGGGCCACCATACCGCCCTAGATAGCAACTCCCGAGTTCTGGCAATACCCGGGTGACCTGCCGACTTCTTGGCATGGAATTCCAGGAACACTCGCTGTCTTAACCTAGGAGGCACAAACAAAAGACCTACCGGAAGGTCTGGAGGAGCCTGCTCCTGTGCTCTAAGGACTAATGACAAGAGGTCCTGGGTAATGCCCACTTTAATACATGATGGGGACACAATGGGCAATGGCTCCTCTGTGGTCTCCTGGATTGGAGCAAAACTCAGCGAGAGCGCATCAGCCTTGATGTTTTTTGACCCAGGGCGATATGTTATCAAAAAATTAAAGCGAGCAAAAAACAAAGCCCATCGTGCCTGCCTCGCATTGAGGCGCTTCGCTGACTCTAAATATGCCAAATTCTTATGGTCGGTGAGAATTGAGACCACAAACTTAGCCCCCTCAAGCCAGTGTCTCCACTCCTCGAGTGCATCCTTAATAGCCAACAATTCCCGGTTACCCACGTCATAATTCATCTCGGCAGGCGAAAATTTACGGGAAAAGTAAGCACAGGGATGAAGGCGATTATCAGACACCCCCATCTGAGAGAGCACTGCCCCAATACCCATCTCAGAGGCATCCACCTCCACCACAAAAGGACGCTCTGGATCTGGGTGTCGCAGCACCTTGGCCGAGACAAATGCCCTTTTGAGACGGGCAAAAGCCGCTTTGGCCTCACAAGACCAGTGAGCAACATCCGCCCCTTTCTTAGTGAGTGCCACCAAGGGCGCCACTATAGACGAAAATCCAGCGATAAATCGTCTATAAAAATTCGCAAAGCCCAGAAAACGCTGAAGCGCCTTCAAACTAGTGGGCTGCACCCAATCCAGGACTGCCTGTACCTTGGAACTCTCCATTTGGAAACCTTCTGGGGAGATAATATATCCTAGAAATGCGATTTGCTGAACTTCAAATTCGCACTTCTCCAGCTTCGCCCCAAGCCAGTGGTCTCTGAGTTTCTGGAGGACTAAGCGTACATGCTTCCGATGTTCCTCCAGGGAATGGGAGAAGATTAGGATGTCATCTAAGTATACAACTAAGAATCTATCCAAATATTCCCTGAGCACATCGTTCATGAAGTCCTGGAAGACTGCCGGGGCATTACAGAGCCCAAAAGGCATCACCAAATATTCATAATGCCCTGAGTGGGTACTAAAGGCAGTCTTCCATTCATCCCCCTCTCTTATTCGGATTAGATTGTACGCACCGCGTAGGTCAATTTTAGAAAAAATGGTGGCAGTACGAAGCTGGTCAAACAAGACCGAAATGAGAGGCAATGGGTATGAGTTTTTAATCGTGATACGGTTCAATTCCCTGAAGTCGATGCAAGGTCGCAACAAACCATCCTTTTTACCCACAAAGAAGAACCCCGACCCAACTGGAGACTGTGAAGGTCTGATAAATCCCTTAGCCAAGTTCTCCTGAATGTACTCTGCCATAGCCTGAGTCTCAGGACGTGACAGGGAGTACAACCTGCTCTTGGGAAGCTTAGCATTCGGCAACAAATCAATGGCACAGTCATAGGGGCGATGGGGAGGTAGTACCTCTGCAACTCTTTTGGAGAACACGTCCGCAAAATCTGCATAACATCCTGGCAATCCTGGCAAACTTAGCTGCGAAAGCCTGACTGGAAGGCTCAAGCAACTCCTGAAACAATCAGTACCCCAACTAAGAATCTCCCCAGAGACCCAGTCAAATTGAGGATTGTGGGCCCTTAACCAGGGTAACCCCAACACCAATGGGGCAAAAGTAAAGACAGTCACATAAAAGGACAATTTTTCAGAGTGTGTGGCTCCAATAAACAAATAAATCTGGCTAGTGCAAGAGGTAATTTTACCCTGGGATAATGGTTCCCCGTTTAACCCACAAATCTCAATTTCCGATGCCAAGGGTACTAAGGGAACAGAGTGTTTCAGGGCGAATTGGCGGTCCATAAAAACCCCGTCCACAAAGGCCTCAGTCTTGACAGTTTGACCGAGGATCTTCAAGGTCACCGGAATGATAAAAGTCTTCTTGGGAAATTCTGACTTCTGGCCTGACAGGATATTTCCCATCACCCTCAGGCCCTGAAGTTTTCCGGCTTTTCTGGGCATGATACTACCACATGACCTTTATTCCCACAGTACAAACATAACCCCTGCTGTCTCCTCCGCGTCTTCTCACGCGAGGAGAGGCGGGTAGCCCCAATCTGCATAGGCTCCTCGGAAAATTCCTCAGAGTCTGAGGTTCCCTTGGGAAAGAAGGAAACCTCGTCTCCCTTTCAAGCCTGCGCTCTCTCAGCCGTCTATCCACCCGAATGGATAACTGCATGAGCTGATCCAAGAGATATTTGCAGTCAAGCAAGCTGTCCTCCCACCAGAAAAATAAGAATTTACTTACCGATAATTCTATTTCTCATAGTCCGTAGTGGATGCTGGGACTCCGTCAGGACCATGGGGGATTAGCGGGCTCCGCAGGAGACAGGGCACATCTAAAAAAGCTTTTAGGTCACATGGTGCGTACTGGCTCCTCCCCCTATGACCCTCCTCCAAGCCTCAGTTAGGTACTGTGCCCGGACGAGCGTACACAATAAGGAAGGATCTTGAATCCCGGGTAAGACTCATACCAGCCACACCAATCACACCGTACAACTTGTGATCTGAACCCAGTTAACAGTATGATAACACAAACGAAGTAGCCTCTGAACAGATGGCTCACAACAACAGTAATAACCCGATTTTTGTAACAATAACTATGTACAAGCATTGCAGACAATCCGCACTTGGGATGGGCGCCCAGCATCCACTACGGACTATGAGAAATAGAATTATCGGTAAGTAAATTCTTATTTTCTCTAACGTCCTAGTGGATGCTGGGACTCCGTCAGGACCATGGGGATTATACCAAAGCTCCCAAACGGGCGGGAGAGTGCGGATGACTCTGCAGCACCGAATGAGAGAACTCCAGGTCCTCTTTAGCCAGAGTATCAAATTTGTAAAATTTTACAAACGTGTTCTCCCCTGACCACGTAGCTGCTCGGCAAAGTTGTAATGCCGAGACTCCTCGGGCAGCCGCCCAGGATGAGCCCACTTTCCTTGTAGAATGGGCCTTTACAGATTTAGGCTGTGGCAGGCCTGCCACAGAATGTGCAAGTTGGATTGTACTACATATCCAACGTGCAATCGTCTGTTTAGACGCAGGAGCACCCAACTTGTTGGGTGCATACAATGTAAACAACGAGTCAGATTTTCTGACTCCAGCTGTCCTTGAAATATATATTTTTAATGCTCTGACAACGTCCAGTAACTTGGAGTCCTCCAAGTCGCTAGTAGCCGCAGGCACCACAATAGGCTGGTTCAAGTGAAATGCCGAAACCACCTTAGGGAGAAATTGAGGACGTGTCCTCAATTCTGCCCTGTCCGAATGGAATATCAGATATGGGCTTTTGTATGACAAAGCTGCCAACTCCGAAACTCTCCTGGCTGAAGCCAGGGCCAACAGCATGGTTACCTTCCATGTAAGGTATTTTAAATCTACCGATTTTAAAGGCTCAAACCAATGAGATTTGAGAAAATTTAGAACCACGTTCAAATCCCACGGTGCCACTGGAGGCACTATTGGGGGTTGTATATGTAGTACACCTTTGACAAAAGTTTGTACTTCAGGCACTGACGCCAATTCCTTCTGGAAGAAAATTGATAAGGCCGAAATTTGAACTTTAATGGACCCCAATTTGAGGCCCATAGACAATCCTGCTTGCAGGAAATGTAAGAATCGACCCAATTGAAATTCTTCCGTTGGAGCCTTCTTGGCCTCACACCACGCAACATATTTTCTCCAAATGCGGTGATAATTTTGTGCGGTCACTTCTTTCCTGGCTTTAATTAAAGTAGGAATAACTTCCTCAGGAATGCCCTTCTCTTTTAGAATCCGGCGTTCAACCGCCATGCCGTCAAACGCAGCCGCGGTAAGTCTTGGAACATACAAGGTCCCTGCTGAAGCAGATCCCTTCTTAGAGGTAGAGGCCACGGATCCTCCGTGAGCATCTCTTGAAGTTCCGGATACCAAGTTCTTCTTGGCCAGTCCGGAGCTACCAGTATTGTTCTTACTCCTCTTTTCCGTATAATTCTCAGTACCTTTGGTATGAGAGGCAGAGGAGGGAACACATACACTGACTGGTACACCCACGGTGTTACCAGAGCGTCCACAGCTATTGCCTGAGGGTCTCTTGACCTGGCGCAATACCTGTCCAATTTTTTGTTGAGGCGAGACGCCATCATGTCCACCTTTGGTTTTTCCCAACGGTTCACAATCATGTGGAAAACTTCTGGATGAAGTCCCCACTCTCCCGGGTGAAGGTCGTGTCTGCTGAGGAAATCTGCTTCCCAGTTGTCCACTCCCGGGATGAACACTGCTGACAGTGCTACGACATGATTCTCCGCCCAGCGCAGAATCCTTGCAGCTTCTGCCATTGCACTCCTGCTTCTCGTGCCGCCTTGTCGGTTTACGTGGGCGACTGCCGTGATGTTGTCGGACTGGATCAACACCGGCTGACCCTGAAGCAGCGATTTTGCCAGGCTTAGAGCATTGTAGATCGCTCTTAGCTCCAGTATATTTATGTGAAGAGACGTCTCCAGGTTTGACCACACGCCCTGGAAGTTTCTTCCCTTTGTGACTGCTCCCCAACCTCGTAGGCTGGCATCCGTAGTCACCAGGACCCAGTCCTGTATGCCGAATCTGCGGCCCACTAACAGATGGGCAGTCTGCAACCACCACAGGAGAGACAACCTTGTTCTCGGTGACAGTGTTATCCGCTGATGCATGTGCAGATGCGATCCGGACCATTTGTCCAGCAGATCCCACTGAAATGTTCGTGCATGGAATCTGCCGAATGGAATCGCTTCGTACGAAGCCACCATCTTTCCCAGGACTCTTGTGCATTGATGTACTGACACAGTTCCTGGTTTTAGGAGGTTCTTGACAAGTTCGGATAACTCCCTTGCTTTCTCTTCCGGGAGAAATACCTTTTTCTGAACCGTGTCCAGAATCATGCCCAGGAACAGCAGATGTGTTGTCGGGGTCAATTGAGATTTTGGAAGATTTAGAATCCACCCGTGTTGCTGAAGCACTACTTGTGTTAGCGCTACACCGACTTCCAGCTGTTCTCTGGACTTTGCCCTTATCAGGAGATCGTCCAAGTAAGGGATAATTAATACGCCTTTTCTTCGTAGAAGAACCATCATTTCGGTCATTACCTTGGTAAAGACCCGAGGGGCCGTGGACAACCCAAACGGCAGCGTTTGAAACTGATAATGACAGTCTTGTATCACGAACCTGAGATACCCTTGGTGTGAGGGGTAAATCGGGACATGTAGATAAGCATCTTTTATGTCCAAGGACACCATGAAGTCTCCTTCTTCCAGATTCGCTATCACTGCTCTGAGTGACTCCATCTTGAACTTGAATTTCTTTATGTACAGGTTCAAGGATTTCAGATTTAGAATAGGCCTTACCGAACCGTCCGGTTTCGGTACCACAAATAGTGTGGAATAATACCCCTTTCCCTGTTGTAGGAGGGGTACCTTGACTATCACCTGCTGAGAATACAGCTTGTGAATGGCTTCCAAAACCGACGTCCTTTCTGAGGGAGACGTTGGTAAAGCAGACTTTAGGAACCGGCGAGGGGGAGACCTTTCGAACTCCAGCATGTAACCCTGAGATACTATCTGCAGGACCCACGGGTCCACTTGTGAGTGAACCCATTGATTGCTGAAAATCTTGAGTCGACCCCCCACCGTTCCTGAGTCCGCTTGTAAAGCCCCAGCGTCATGCTGATGGCTTTGTAGAAGCCGGGGCGGGCTTCTGTTCCTGGGCAGGGGCTGCTTGCTGCCCTTTCTTACCCTTTCCTCTGCCTCGCGGCAGATAAGACTGTCCTTTTGGTCGCCTTTTATAGGAGCGAAAGGACTGCGGCTGAAAAGACGGTGTCTTTTTCTGTTGGGAGGGGGTCTGAGGTAAAAAAGTGGATTTGCCGGCAGTTGCCGTGGCCACCAGGTCCGAAAGACCGACCCCAAACAATTCCTCTCCTTTATATGGCAATACTTCCATATGCCTCTTGGAATCCGCATCACCTGACCACTGTCGCGTCCATAAACTTCTTCTGGCAGATATGGACATCGCGCTTACTCTTGATGCTAGAGTACAAACATCCCTCTGAGCATCTCGCATATAAAGGAAAGCATCCTTTAATTGCTCTAGAGTCAATAAAATACTGTCCCTATCCAGGGTATCAATATTTTCAGTCAGAGAATCCAACCACACTACCCCAGCACTGCACATCCAGGCTGAGGCTATTGCCGGTCGCAGTATAACACCAGTATGTGTGTATATACTCTTCAGTGTAGTTTCCAGCCTCCTATCTGCTGGATCCTTGAGGGCGGCCGTATCAGGAGACGGCAACGCCACTTGCTTTGATAAACGTGTGAGCGCCTTATCCACCCTAGGGGGTGTTTCCCAGCGCGCCCTAACCTCTGGTGGGAAAGGGTATAATGCCAATAACTTCTTGGAAATTAGCAGTTTTCTATCGGGGTTAACCCACGCTTCATCACACACGTCATTCAATTCCTCTGATTCTGGAAAAAATACAGGTAGTTTTTTCACCCCCCACATAATACCCCTTTTTGAGGTACCAGCAGTATCAGAGATCTGCAAAGCCTCCTTCATTGCCGTGATCATATAACGTGTGGCCCTATTGGAAAATACGTTTGTTTCTTCACCGTCGACACTAGATTCATCTGTGTCGGTACCCGTGTCGACTGACTGAGGTAAAGGACGTTTTACAGCCCCTGACGGTGTCTGAGACGCCTGAACCGGTACTAACTGGTTTGCCGGGCGTCTTATTTCGTCAACTGACTTTTGTAATGTGCTGACATTATCACGTAATTCCATAACTAAAGCCATCCATTCCGGTGTCGACTCCCTAGGGGGTGACATTACCATCATCGGCAATTGCTCTGCCTCCACACCAACATCGTCCTCATACATGTCGACACACACGTACCGACACACAGCAGCCACACAGGGAATGCTCTAATCGAAGACAGGACCCCCTAGCCCTTTGGGGAGACAGAGGGAGAGTTTGCCAGCACACACCAAAAGCGCTATAAATGTATATAAACAACCCTAGAAGGTGTTGTTTACTATATATGCGCTCTTAATATATAAATATCGCCAATTTATGCCCCCCTTCTCTTTGTTACCCTGTTTCTGTAGTGCAGTGCAGGGGAGAGACCTGGGAGCCTTCCTCACCAGCGGAGCTGAGCAGGAAAATGGCGCTGAGTGCGGAGGAGAATAAGCTCCGCCCCTTTTTCGGCGGGCTTTTCCCCGGTTTTTAAGAAACTGGCCTGGGTTAAAATACATACATATAGCCTTAATGGCTATATGTGATGTATTTATTTTGCCACTAAAGGTAATTATATTGCTGCCCAGGGCGCCCCCAGCAGCGCCCTGCACCCTCCGTGACTGAGTCAGTGAGCCGTGTGACAACAATGGCGCACAGCTGCCGTGCTGTGCGCTACCTTCAAGAAGACTGAGGAGTCTTCTGCCGCCTGCTTTCCGGACCTCCGTTCTGCCGTCTCTTCAGCGTCTGTAAGGGGGATCGGCGGCGCGGCTCCGGGACGAACCCCAGGCTGACCTGTGTTCCGACTCCCTCTGGAGCTAAGTGTCCAGTAGCCTAAGACTCCAATCCATCCTGCACGCAGGTGAGTTGGAAATCTCTCCCCTAAGTCCCTCGATGCAGTGATCCTGTTGCCAGCAGGAATCACTGAGATTGAAACCTAAAAAAAAACTTTTCTAAACAGCTCTTTAGGAGAGCCACCTAGATTGCACCCTCTCGGACGGGCACAAAAACCTAACTGAGGCTTGGAGGAGGGTCATAGGGGGAGGAGCCAGTACGCACCATGTGACCTAAAAGCTTTTTTAGATGTGCCCTGTCTCCTGCGGAGCCCGCTAATCCCCCATGGTCCTGACGGAGTCCCAGCATCCACTAGGACGTTAGAGAAATTATGAATATTAAGCCCACTCCACTATCCACCCCTCCCATACGTATTAAACGTACCAGGGCCCCTTCATTAAGCCCAATGCCTCATTCTACAGTTTAGTGTTCTCCCTCCCATCCCATCACCCACCATCTGTGCAGTAAAGGAGTAATTAGCAGAAATGACTACTCCAAGTCCTACATGCTGAGCGGAAGATAGAACACCCCCTGCCGCCCACGGGACATCAAAACTGCGCTGATAGCACCCCCCACATCTACTGCTGGAGGATAGGTAGGGGGCCCAGTGCATTGCTGTGCCCAGGGACCTACACTGCTGTTAAGACGGCCCTGGATCTTTTCTTACCTTTACCAGTTTGGTTTTGAATGGATGGAGTCTGTTAATACTTATTCCACAGTTTTGAAGTTCCTCCTTTAGTCATGTTGCCATCTACTTATAATTTCATTGTGTTACCTTCTTCAAGTAAAGTAATTATTTTGTATCTCTTTCTAGGTGACCAGTTAACTCTTTTTACTTTGCTTGTCATGCTAAATAAGTTACACAGCTTACTGCAGGAAATCACAGTAAAAAAAACCTCATAAAAAACAGCGGCGAATTTAGTGATAATCAAACAACTAATAAGATGTTTTACGGTCAAATCTGGTAGCAATAAATGTGAGCATACTCATGCTAACACCATATTGGTTCCATTTTGTGGCATTGCGATACCTGATTGGCTCTCAGAACAAACACTCCTATTGGTCAGTTTTGAGTTGAAAAAATTCACTCTCTTAACATAAAAAAAGGAGATTTATGGTAGACTTACCGTAGTTAAATCTCTTTCTGCGAGGTACACTGGGCTCCACAGGGAATACATCAGGATGTAGAGTTGGATCTTGATCCGAGGCACCAACAGGCACTGGAGCTCAGTTTCGTTAACCAGTCCAATGCAGTAGCAGGTAAAAGAGACAGCAGATGTTAGTCACATAGAACCACATTCTCACGACAGGAGAAGGGACCAGCGGCTAATGCCATACAAACCCAAAGAAGCTAAGTGCGTCAGCGTGGGCGCTCTGTGGAACCCAGTGTACCTCGCAGAAAGAGATTTAACTGTGGTAAGTCTACCATAAATCTCCTTTTCTGCAGTGTGGTACACTGTGTTTCACAGGGAATACATCGGGGATGTCCTAAAGCAGTTTCTCATGGGAGGAGATGCACCGTAGCGGGCACAAGAACTGGCATCCAAAGGAAGCATCCTGGGAGGCGGAAGTATCAAAGGCATAGAACCTAATGAACGTGTTCACTGAGGACCACGTAGCCACCTTGCACAACTGTTCAGTGGACGCGCCTCGGCGAGCGCCCAAGAAGGTCCAACAGACTAAGTAGAATGGGCTTTGATAGCAGCAGGAGCTGGGAGTCCAGCCTGTGCATAGGCTTGTGCAATCACCATTCTAATCCATCTGGCCAAGGTTTGCTTATTCGCAGGCCAGCCACGTTTGTGAAAACCAAAAAGTACAAAAAGGGTATCTGACCTCCTGATAGATGCAGTCCTCGCCACGTAAATACGGAGAGCCCGTACCACATCCAAAGACCGCTCTTTGGAGGACAAACCAGAAGAGATAAAAGCCGGAACCACAATTTCTTGGTTAAGATGGAAAGATGACACCACCTTGGATAGATAACCGGGGCGAGTTCTAAGAACTGCCCGGTCACGGTGAAAAATCAGAAAGGGTGGACAACAGGACAAAGTGCCTAAGTCCGACACAATCCTAGCAGAGGCAAAAACCATGTATGTCCAGGGATACCATATAGTCCTCGGGTTCCATGGCCAGCACAATAGAGCACAGGGTTTCCCTACGGAATTTGGACACTCTGACAAATGTGTTCAAAGATTTAAGATTGAGTATAGGCCGGAAGGACCCATTGGGTATCAGGACTAGAAACGGAGTCGAATAGTATCTTCTGCCTCTCTGGGATAGAGGTAGCGATACTACCACTCCTGTGACAAGGAGGGATCGTACAACCTGGAGTAGAGCTTGCGCTTTCAACGGATCCGAAGGAATAACCGTCATGTAGAACTGGCGAGGGGGACGTCTCTTGAAAAAGACTGTGTACCCGTGAGAGACAACTTCTCACACCCATGCATCTGAAATGGTCTTTAACCAGACCTGGGCAAATTGTAGAAGTCGGCCTCCCACCCTGGGATCCCCCAGGCGGAGGCCCGCCCCGTCATGCAGAGGGCTTGTCCTGTTTGGAAGTAGGCTGACGGGCAGCCCAGGATTGTTTAGATTTGGGCTTAGTGGCTTTGGAAGTATGAGCTTGTCTCGGGTACGTCTGACCCTTTGCTTTTCCTGGAGGACGAAAGGAACGAAAAGTGGTACTCTTAGCCTTTGAAGCAGAAGGATTAGTACTTGGGAGAAACACAGTCTTGGCAGACGCCTTAGTCAGTCACAATCTTGTTTAGATCCTCCCCAAGAGGATGTCTCCCTTAAAAGGGAGCGCCTCCAGGATTATTTTGGAGTCCAGGTCCACCTTCCAGGACCTCAACCACAGAATACTGTGAGCCAGTATAGACGTGGTAGACGCCTTGGGCGCCATAACACCTGCCTCAGAGGACGCCTCCTGAATATAGTGGGAGGCGGTGGTAATATGAGACAGATATTGTCTGGCAGTGTCAGATATATCCTGAGGTAGCTCTTCCTCCAATGCCTGAACCCCTGGTTCAATTCCTTTGATGGCCCAGAAGGCTGCTAGAGTGGGTCTATGTACAGCACCGGTAACGGAGTAAATAGACATCAGGCATCCCTCCACACGCTTATTCGTCGGCTCCTTCACTGAGGCGACAGTGGTGACAGGCAGAGTAGATGACACCACAAGACGGGCGACATGAGAGTCTACCGACGGTGGATTTTCCCATTTGTTACTCAACTTAGCAGGGATAGGATAATGAGCTAGCATCTTCTTAGACAGGGAGAATTTCTTTACCAGAGAAGACCAGGATTCCTGACGTTTGTCAATGAAATGGTTAGAATGCGGTAAGACTACTTTAGCAACCTTCTGATGTTTAAACTTATCAGGTTTCTTAGACGCAGTAGTGGGATCGACCTCATCATCAATTTGTAGAATCCGCTTAATTGCCTCCACTAGGTCAGGGACATCAACCTGAGTTGTAGGTTCCTCATCAGAAGCAACTGATTCAGTGTCTGAAGGATCAGTATATTCCCCATCCTCATCAGAAGAATTATCTTAAATGTTAGTGGATTGTGAGGAGGAAGCGACCCGCTTAGATGACCTCTTGACCCCAGGGGGGCATGAGGTAGGCTTTTGTACCACCAAAGATTGATTTAATTGCTGTATCTGGGTAGACAGAGTGTCTGCCCAGGGTGGATTAACTACAGGGACAATATGTGGTTGCAATAGCACAGGAGGTCCCACAGGGGGCATAACACGTGACACCAACGTATGCAACATACTGGAGAATGCTTGCCAAGGTGGCTCATGAGTGACTACGGGAGCTGCCGGCTTACTGGGAGATGTATGGCACCCAGTACACAAACCATCAGTTATAACTTGACCCTCAGGTAAATCCGTGGTGCACGCCATGCATGATGCAGAAGCGTCCGCGGATTTCCTGCCCTGCGTGTCAGACATGATAGCAGGTGTAGCCACAGAGTTAAATAGTACAAAATAGCCAGACAAAAACAATACCTGCAAATAACCCCCTTCTGTTATGTGACACAAACTCAGTAGAGCTCCTCAGAGTGCATCCAGTCTGCCTGGGCACAATTCTAAACTGAGTCTGGAGGAGGGGCATAGAGGGAGGAGCCAGGTCACACCATTTGAAAGTCTTAAAGTTCCCATGTCTCCTGCGGATCCCGTCTATACCCCATGGTTCTTGAAGTGACCCCAGCATCCTCTAGGACGTATGAGAAAGTGGTATGATGTGACTGAAACACAGTAAAACACACTAAATAGTATATACTGTGTAACACTATATATGAGACCCTGACGCACCTAGCACCCCAGGGCACAGAAGGGTATAGGTCGACAGTCATTAGGTCGACCACTGAAGGTCGACATGTACTAGGTCGACATGAGTTTTTGGACTCTTTTTGGTGTCGTTTTCTTCGTAAAGTGACGGGGAACCCCAATTAGTGCACCGTGTCCCCTTGCATGGCTCGATTCGCTCGCCATGCTTCGGGAAAGGTTACTGTTCCCAATTGTAGTCCACGTGGATCGTAAAGTATGAAAAAGTCCAAAAAAAGAAAAAATGTGACAAACTCATGTCGACCTTTCCAGACAAACATTAAAACTGCACTGGACTACTAAAATCACCATATATATATATATATATATATACACACACACAGATATAACAATGCACAGTAAATACTGAATGTATATCTCAGAACACTTGTACTAAATGTTCAGGCAGAGGCACATGTCAAAGTCAGAAAAATATCATGCTGCACGTTGCCATATATTCACCTCATGCGCTCGCCCGCTGCACATGCACTTTCTCTGGCGTGCGTGCACATATTCGCAGTTGCGTGACGGCGCCCCTACGGGCGTGCGCTTGAACGCATGGTATGTGCATTTACGGTAGAGTTTGTGTGCGTCTAGCGAGCGACACAATTGCTACTTAATAAATCCATATAGCAGGTTTAATAGATAATGTTCCCCTTAATAGTAACAGTAAGTTTGGTTAGTGTAGTTGGTCCCTGGACAAAGGAATTCCTCTTTTTGTTGTACGAAGGGCCAGACAGGGTTTGAGCAGATGTGTTTGGTACCTAACCGAAGAGTATTTTAATAGCAACAATCCGGTGTTGGTTAGATAAAGATTAATCGCTCCTGCATATAGGCCCTCATTCCGAGTTGATCGGTCGCAAGGCGATTTTAGCAGAGTTGCTCACGCTAAGCCTACGCCTACTGGGAGTGTATCTTAGCTTCTTAAAATTGCGACCGATGTATTCGCAATATTGCGATTACAAACTACTTAGCAGTTTCAGAGTAGCTTCAGACTTACTCGGCATCTGCGATCAGTTCAGTGCTTGTCGTTCCTGTTTTGACGTCACAAACACACCCAGCGTTCGCCCAGACACTCCCCCGTTTCCCCGGCCACTCCTGCGTTTTTTCCGGAAACGGTAGCGTTTTTTCCCGCACGCCCATAAAACGGCCTGTTTCCGCCCAGTAACACCCATTTCCTGTCAATCACATTACGATCGCCGGAGCGATGAAAAAGCCGTGAGTAAAAATACTATCTCCATTGTAAAATTACTTGGCGCAGTCGCAGTGCGAATATTGCGCATGCGTACTAAGCGGAATTTCACTGCGATGCGATGAAAAATACCGAGCGAACGACTCGGAATGAGGGCCATAGTTATGGCCATTAGTAGTTTCTGGACATTTCTTATATTTGCAGTTCATTATCCATGCGGCGGGAATCCGGCGATTCCCTCCCACCTGAGCTGTTTGTAATAGTCACAGCCCACCTGTTCAAACTAACCTATGACCTTTTGTTATGATGCGAGGAGACATTCCTGTGTCCAATGAACAATGAGATTATAGGTCCCTTTGTAGTATACTGTATGCAGTGTATATAAGATCAGCCAGCCTGGACAGCTCACGCTCTCACTCCACAAACGGTTTTCATATTGACTAACTTGGAGCTGGTACCAGGAATAGCGCAGCGATCGTTCCCAGTGTGTGTAAGTAATTCTCTGTAAATCAACTCGCTCTTTGTTTGTATTGGCCATTCACTCTCTCTCTCTCTCTGTTATAGTGTAAGATTGTAACGTTATTGTATATTTCTGTCTAGATATTCTGTTAGAATTATATGTTAGCTTGTAGTGTATGACTTGTAAACTGTTTACCCCTTTTCGATATAACTAAAAGCTTGTTAGTAAAGGTGTTGGAACCTTAGCACGGTATCGTGTGTTCATTACATTGCAGAGGGTAATAGGAGCGTCTCGATCGCTCAAACAGCTTTAGGATTAACAAGGTTAAGCAGCGTTATATCGCTGCAGTATTTCAGTACAAGGTTTACAGCATAAGAGTATCCTTTCTGTGTGTTACATTCAAGGTTTACTGATTGTCATCCTGTGAGCGTCTGCGCCGTTCGTGATCTCCTCGTGGTCTCGAGCGTCCGCTACGCTGGTAGCGTAGCATTACGGTAGTCGCCCGCCTATAGCGTGCTCGACACCACGCATTAAGCTGTGAGCGAGCGTGCCGCATGTGCGTCTCGATCACGGCCGAGCGTATGCTACGCTAAGCGCGTACCCTTACGGTACCCCATACGCCAATTGCGTACTGAGTCTCTTACCCATATAGTGAAGGTTATAAGGTAATCAAAATCAGCATTATCAATTGGCGGCTCGTCCGCCCTCCACATATCCGCACTAGCGAACACAGACTTTATCTGTCAGCAAGGGCGGGAAGGCAGTATCCCTTCGTATCGGGATACAGTAGTGCTGGCTAGATAAGCGTCTGTTTCGCTACGTTGAAGAAGTGCTGGTGGAATCCGGAACCGGAGGTAAGAACAATACGCTATTGTCTTTTTAAAACTGTTTTATTTCTGTTTTGCGTACGCACGCATGCACGCATACATCTGCATTTCTTTTCATTTGTGTATTTTCACATCACTCTCCTGGTTGCCATTTCATAATTGATAACGTGCTGAGAAAGATTTGTTGCTATTGGTAGTTAAAAGTAATATTAATACGTTAAGGAGTAATTTGTAAAACACGTGCACGGCTTGCCTAAGATACAAGGAAGTTCGGTGTGGTGTTCGGTAGATGATTACAGTTAAAGATCATCTCCATTGATATAAACGTGTTAATTGTATTCCTGTGGACATATCTGGCTGGCGTACACGTGTCTCTAACAAAAGGGTGAGACTAGCGTACGCGACGCAAGGGCCGACGCACGGAGCATATATTACGCAACGGAGCGTCTGGGTACGCCCACATAATACAAATCACACGATAGTATTATTTTAAATAGGCGAAAAGGAGGTAACGCGATAATAGCGCAAATCGATCTCAGTGTCCAAAATTTTAAGCTAATAGATCCTTCTCTAATTTGCAACTCATCTGGACTAGACTGTGTTACTGAATGAAAGGGATTTCTGCGCAGAAACAAAAGTAAAATGTACATGAGGTGAAAGTGTGTGTATACATATATAAGTATTCTCTTTTTGATTGGAACGTAGAAGTCGAGTTCTCGTGAGGACATTCACGTAAGTGACAGCGTGGTGGCTTGGGAGGCATCCCTTGTTAAACATATACAGGAGCATTAGAGTATAGCAGAGTAAAAGTCTACTGTAGACACAGACCAGGAGGTCACGGACCAGGAGGTCCAGAGAGACAGACCAGGAGGTCTAGGTACAGCAGACTAGGAAGTCCGCTATAGATAGAGAAAAGAGGCACAACCCAGGGGGTTGGTGCAGTACCCATATAGGCCATTAAGCTCCGGCTGAAGGAATTCGCAGCAGCAATTTTCGATTCCACTGGTCGTTCCGCACATAAGATTAGTTGCTTATGTGCAGTACGATTGTACCGCACGTAATTGTGTGCAGTAGTTAGTAACTTGACCCAGTACCGTTTGCGTACGCTAGAGGGGTCATAAACGCTATTTGTACATTCTAACGTGATTTGTGAAATTTTTTTTATTTTAAGGGAGGTTCGCTGGTCACTCTGGAATTCTCTAACAACCGATACTTGCTGGGGACGGGTAACCTACTCCCACACGCCCCAGAAATAAAGGTTTATAGGGGCCCTAGGTTGGGTACAGCAGCTCTGAGTCAGTGATTGCAGTATTGGCCAACGTGGGCGAGAGTTTGTGAAGGTACTCGGTAAAGTTTCACCGTCGGCCTACCGGACATCTTGGTTTTTGTAAGGGCTCGCTGAAGACCCTGATTTGAAGGTCAGAGGTAGTGAAAGCAACACCTGCAAGGATGGGGGCCAGTTGTTCAGGTATGGGGCGATCAACCATGGTTCCGGTTGATGTCGTAAACCGGCCAATAGGGTCGGCAAGGTATATCATGTGTGAAAAATACGGTTCACACACACAGAGGTTTTGTGCGATGAATGGGAAAGAATGACTGTGCATGACGGGGAAAAGTTCCCACGGGTAGGCAGTTTTAGCCCAGATGTGTTACAAAATCTAAGGAGAAGGATATGTCTCATTAAATCTGCAAAGAGACGGATCAAGCATTATGACTATTTACAGTTATGGCAACAGGAGGGTGAAATACAGAGAGGATTGGCTCAAGCGGGTGGATCTAACCCTATCAGAAAACTGATAGCCACCGCGCCACCACCACCATACATAACGGGAGAGCAGGTGGTTACAGAGAATGGCACACTGGTGAATGATAAACATGCACTTAGTAACTGTATAAATGTTAAGAATAATGTGACTAAGATTATTGATGCAAATACTAATCCGTGCAAGCTGTACCCTGTTTTAAACTTTCCCCAGGAGTGTGATCAAGAGGATGAGCCAACAACAATATCGGCACTCTCTCTAGCAGCCACCATAGCAGAAACAACAGTGGGCACGGCCCAACCCGTAAGATTAGTATCAAAGGCCCCTAGCGGAGGGACAGGTGAGGTCGTATCAACCGGTAAGTACGGCACCATACACTATGCTGAAACCATTTCACCACATGTTGTAGAATCTACTCAGAATGATGTTATTGAACTTAATCCTGTTAGGATAATTGCAGTGCCAAATGGGAAAACTGATACTTCAGGAACCACTCCCATCAGAAACATCGCCATGCACTGCCCCTTTTCCCGAACAGAATTAAGATCAATGGTGTCAGAATTCCCTGATCCTAGGAAAGATCTAGTTGCAAGCCAGAAGTACATTAGAGAGCTAGGACATACTGTAGAACCCAATAACAAAGATTGGCGGACATTGCTAAGGGCATGTTTACCCTCCAATGTCGACTCAGCGAGTTTTATAACTGACTGTAGACTACATGAAGAAGTACCCCTTACTGAGGAGTACAATCAAGATAATGTGAAAAGAATTAACTTGCAGCTGGGAGTATATTTCCCAGCAGTTGCTAAATGGAACAAAATTTTCTCCATCAAGCAAAAGGAGGGAGAAACAGCGGATGATTATTTTCATTGGACATTGCAGGAAATGGCTAAGTATACAGGGATAGAAGACATTAAAACAAATTTAAATCATAGAGAAGTAGCAGTATCTGTGTTAATGGATGGTTTAAAGGAAGTATTGAGGACGAGGGTACAGACCACCCAACCATGTTGACGAGGTTTGTCGGTGGCTACTTTGAGAGAGGCCGCTATTGATCATGATCGGAATATCACCAGACACAGGGAGTCACAGAGTGATCAGTTACTGGCCGTAAGTATACAGGCCCTGACCACAAGGCCACCTCAGTATAAGTTTCAGACCCCTGTGGGTAAGTCAAATGTGGTAACTTGTTATTGCTGTCATAAAGAGGGACATTTTGCACGAGACTGTAAAAGTAAAAACATACAACGCTCATACCAGACCCCTAGACAACGACATGACACACGAAATTGGGATCAAGGACCGCAGAGACGGAGTTATGAGCCACATGCAGGGGAAACAAGAAGGTATCCCCCAAGGAGAGACTGGCAAGTCTCCGACAGTTCCCATTTACCCCCTTCACAGGTAATAGCTGCCAGTGCGATACAGGGAGGTCACCATACACCATAGGGGTGTGGCCACACCTGTAATCTGCAGCCAGGGAAATTGACTGCGAGCCTTGGAAGCGAACCCGAGGTCACAATTGATGTAGCTGGTAGATCTCTAAATTTCCTTGTAGATACGGGGGCGGCCAAGTCAGTGATAAATTCGACCGTGGGCATGAGAACCACTGGTAAAACAATTCCAGCCATGGGAGTAACAGGAGTAGTACGACATAAAGTATCCTTTAAGCAAACCAGCAGAGATTACGATAGGGCCTTTGCATACCAAGCATTCTTTTCTGCTGGCTGCATCGGCTCCGACTAATCTCTTAGGGAGAGATTTACTGTGCAAAATGGGATGCGTCATATACTGTACTCCTGAAGGTGTGTTCTTGGACATACCCGAAAACCACGCTCAGGAAGCGCAAGATATGCTAGACTCCCCAACAAGATTAATGTCACACACTGTTATTGTAAATAGGTGTCCGTCCAAGGTAGAAGAAATGACGTCCCAGATACCAGAGTCACTGTGGACCAAGGACGGACAAGACACTGGATTGATGGCAAATGTAGCCCCAGTAGTTGTGCAAGTAAAAGATGGTAGGATAGCTCCAAAAATCCCACAATATCCTCTGAAGCCAGAGGTGGAGTTAGGAGTCTTCCCTGTAATAGAGCGCTTGCTACAACAGGGCATTCTGGTAAGAACGTCCAGCACTGCCAATAGTCCCATCTTCCCTGTTAAAAAGAGTGGGGGGAGGGGTTACAGATTAGTGCAGGATCTAAGAGGGATCAACAAAATAGTTGAGAGTCAATTCCCCGTAGTGCCAAATCCAGCTGTCATCCTTATGCAAATCCCTCCCACTGCCAAATTTTTCACTGTAATTGACCTCTGCTCCGCTTTCTTCTCGGTACCTCTGCACCCTGACAGTCAATACTTATTCGCATTCACATACAGAGGAGTCCAATATACCTGGACTCGCTTACCACAAGGTTTCATAGACAGTCCAAGTATCTTCTCACAAGCTTTGCATGATTGTTTACAGTCTTTCCAACCAGAGAGTGGATCAGTATTGATCCAGTACGTGGATGATTTACTAATGTGTTCAGATTCACTGGAAGCATCCCTGAGAGATACGAAACAGCTCCTGTTTCATCTTGCAGACACAGGACACAAGGTTTCCAAGGACAAGTTACAATTATGCCAGGCCCAGGTGAAGTATTTGGGACACTGTCTGACACAAGGACTGAGACACCTCACCGCTGATAGAATTCAAGCAATTTGTGACATGACCCTGCCACAAACCCAGCAACAGATTAGAACGTTTTTAGGAATGTGTGGGTATTGCCGTAACTGGATCCCAGGTTTTTCCATACTAGCCCTACCTTTGCAGGAGATGGTCTCATCAAGTAAACCTGATCGGATTTCGCACACAGACGAATCTGAGATGGCATTTGAAAGACTAAAACAGTGCCTAACACAGGCACCGGCATTAGGTATGCCTGACTATGGGAAACCCTTTGAGCTGTACGGAACAGAGAGTGCTGGTTGCGCAGCAGGTGTCTTAACCCAGAAGCATGGTGATGCCAGCAGGCCGGTAGCCTACTACAGTGCTCAGCTAGATACGGTAGCGCGATCCCTCCCCACATGCTTGCGAAGCGTTGCAGCAATAGCATTGCTAGTCACGAAAAGCGAAGATGTAGTGCTAGGACACAACCTCACAATTCATACACCACATGCAGTGTCAGCCTTACTGAATTCTGCCCAAACCAGACACGTCTCATCAGCGCGGTTTACAAGATGGGAATTGGCATTGATGGCCCCCGTAAACATTACCATAAGGAGATGCAGCGCATTAAATCCTGCAACGTATCTCCCAGGTGTGCCTGGACAGGCACAAAGGGTGGAGGATGAGAGTGATGGTGAAGGAGGATTTAATACAGGGGATGACACGCATGATTGTATGGAATATTTGACCCAAAATTTCACGGCAAGGCCTGACATCAGTGACAACCCACTGGAAGATGTAGATTTTACTTTCTACACTGACGGTAGTTGTCACAGACAGACGGACTCGGGAAACTTGTGCACTGGATACGCAGTCGTAGATGACCAAGGTACCATAGAAGCAGAACCGCTAGGCCCACCACACTCAGCACAAGTTGCTGAACTGGTTGCCCTAACCAGAGCATGTGAATTGGCTAAGGGCAAGTCAGCCAATTTCTACACAGATTCTAGGTACGCATTCGGAGTAGTCCATGATTTCGGTGCCCTATGGCGCCTCAGAAATTTCATGACGGCAGCTGGCACACCCGTAGCGCATGCAGCCCACAACAAAAGACTTCTAACAGCGATACAGGAACCCGACAGAGTGGCTGTTATCAAGTGTAAAGCTCACACATACAGCCAAGACCCGGTATCACTTGGTAACAGCCGAGCAGACGAAGCTGCTAAATCAGCAGCCGGTACCCCCATACAGACAGACACCACACAGCTGATGGTATTTAATACTGTAAACACACAGAAATTGCGTGAAATGCAAAATTTGTGTTCCTCACAGGAAAAGGCAGTTTGGAGGTCAAAAGGATATGGCCAGGAGTCCTCAGGACTCTGGACAGATGGACATGGTAAACCAGTGGCACCCAGAGCATACCTTCCAAGTCTAGCGGAAGCAGCACACGGGCTGACTCATCTAGGCAAAGAAGGGATGTGCAAGCTAGTAAGAGCTTATTGGTGCGCCCCAGGATTTTCTTCCCATGCGGGTAAAAGAGCGATGACATGTCTCACCTGCTTGAGGAAGAATATCGGAAAGGCAATACCAACAGAACCATCCCATATCCCTCCGACAGATGGCCCTTTCCAGGTAATACAAATTGATTTCATACAATTGCCACCTTGTAGAAATGTAAAATATGTTTTGGTCTGTATTGATGTGTTCTCAAATTGGGTTGAAGCATTTCCCGCGGCCACAAATACCGCTGTATTTACTGCAAAGAAAATTGTGCAGGAATTTGTGTGTAGGTACGGTATCCCTAGAATAATTGAGAGTGATAGGGGTACCCATTTCACCGGTGAAGTCTTTCAAACAATGTGTAAGTTGATGGGAATTAATAGTAAGCTGCACACTCCGTACCGCCCCCAGGCGAGTGCGAAGGTGGAAAGAGTTAACAGCACTATTAAAAATAAATTGAGCAAGGTAATGACTGAAACAGGACTGTTATGGCCCGACGCTTTGCCAATTGTATTATACAGCATCAGAACCACTCCCAGGTCCCCTCTTAATCTGTCTCCTTTTGAAATTCTGTTTGGTCGACAACCCCATGTTATGATTAACCCCCAGGATGATTTGAAATGTAACAATGAAGTAACCGTAAAGTACTTGGTTAAGATGAGTAAGCAATTGAGGAATCAGAATGATAATCTAAAGTTGGTGATTCCTGATTTGCCAGACAGTAATTGTCATGACATTGAACCTGGGGATTATGTAATGATACGGAATTTTCTACGCTCAGGTTGCCTTATTGACAGATGGGAAGGACCATATCAAGTCTTATTGACCAGCACAACAGCATTGAAGGTTGCCGAGAGAGAGACTTGGGTCCATTCGTCTCATTGTAAAAAGGTCACTGACCCAGAGAGGTCCCGTGATAAAGAACAGACGGTAGAGGTTGTATCACTAGAGTGTCTGTTCAGGGAGGATTGAGACGACACCTGAGCGCTGAGAATAATAAGACCAGAAGCTTGTCGAGCTAGATTTCTTTTTCCCATTTGTTATTTTCTCCAGTTCCCACCTCCCTCCTATTTCCGTTCCCCCTTCTTATTTTTCTCCTTTTACTCCTCTAAGATGGACTTGCCCCAAGAGACTGTGATACGGATTTTCCTGTTAACCATGATGTTGACCAGAGCAGTCTGTTTCGGTGAGAGTACCATGGAGGTCGAGGAAGGATCTGGAGTGGGTTCTGATGACCAGGATGGAGGCGTAGATTTCCAAGAACAACATAATCACCGAGTAAAGGCGAGTATCAGAAAACGATCTGGTAGCATTGACAATAGAAGGAATTGTGAAGGATTGTTAGCTGAAGAGAACTGCATCTGTAGGCATTGTGACAATATAGTTGAGGATGACACCCATCCTCATCACCATCAAGAAATGTCAATCCAGTTTTAATATCCATATGGACCGGCATCCATTGAGTGACTATCACTCCTTAGTGGGTAAAGTGTTAAACCAGACAGACTGTTGGGTATGCTCTCAAGTACCTCAAGGCCATAGCAAATCAGGACTAGTACCATTCCCTTTAACGGTAGGAGAGGTACTTGAGCTAAGTGGTGGGAGGCCGGTGGACAGGAGGTTTAATATCTCTAGTCCTCCTAGTTTGAAGCTCCACCAATATCATGTGGATAGGTCCTTAGTGTGCTTTAACATTTCCAATCCCCGAAAGCCGGGAAATTGGGAAGTGTCATGGAGTAATCAAACCATGACATTTTCACATAGAGCCGACAGAATGCCCATTGTAACACTGTAGGGGTGCAAGGTGCCTTTTCCTGGGGAATAAGGCAGCACGCAGCAGCTGAGGAACAACACAAGTCCAGTTTCTGGTACAACTGACCCCGGCCAGTTTTATTGAAACAGAAAATAAAACAAACCCCAAAATAAAAATATCTTGCCTGTCCGGCACTAACTAAACATAAGATGTTCCTAACTGTCACTAAACAAAACACAGAGTTCTTCAGTACATACTGTATAGCTTACTTGCATCAGAAAGCGTGTCTCTCACACACAGATCCTGCAGCCTTCCCAGGCAGTCTGCCCATACTAATCAGGTTAGAAGCACTATATCACTCTTACACAGCTGAAACCCTGATTAGCCCTCTGTGAGGCCAAAGACCCGAACTGGGCCCAATGTCTAGAACTCGCCTTATCTCTCTCTCAGAGCCTTTACCCAGCTTTTACAGCAAACTGAAAAGGTTCAGACAAAACAAAAAGCATTTTCCTAGAAGTTAACATTTTCTAAAACATGTAAGACAAGAACCTGGGACAAATATACCTGCCCTCAAACACTATCCCAGTGTTCTTGTCACATATCCCCCTCCCCTGTTTCGACCTAGGGGCCGGAACACTTGTAGCCCCCAAACAGAAGATGCGAGACAATGCATCTGCGTTGGCCAATTGTGTTCCCGGTCTATGTTCGACAGTAAACTTAAAGTCCTGCAACGCTAGAAACCATCTAGTTACACGAGCATTCTTGCCTCTATTTACATACATCCATTTTAAAGGGGCATGGTCTGTCACTAGTCTGAATTGTCTACCCAAGAGGTAATATCTCAAGGTATCTAGTGCCCACTTAATGGCCAAAGCCTCCTTTTCCACAATGGCATACCTTTTTTCATGCTCATTGAGTTTCCTACTCAAATAAATGATAGGGTGTTCGTCCCCATCTCTGGTTTGGGACAGCACAGCACCTATCCCTACCTCTGAGGCATCTGTCTGTACCACAAATTCTTTTGAAAAATCTGGTGTTATCAACACCGGTTGTGAACACAAAGCCACTTTTAACGCTTGGAACGCCTTTTCTGCATCAGGGTTCCATTTCACCACATTTGACTGCTTCCCTTTGGTAAGGTCTGACAACGGCACCGCTGTGGTCGCAAAATTAGGAATAAACCGTCTATAGTACCCAGTAATTCCCAAAAAAGCCCTTACCTGTTTTTTATTCACTGGACGAGGCCAGTTTTGAATAGCATCAACTTTATTCAATTGGGGCCTAATCAGACCTCTGCCTATGGTGAAGCCCAAGTATTTGACCTCCTCCATTGCGAGGCAGCACTTCTTTGGGTTAGCAGTTAACCCTGCCTTTCTGATTGAGTCCAGTACTGCTTGTACTTTAACCAAATGTGACCCCCAGTCTGTACTGTGAATTACCACATCATCCAAATAGGCAGCTGCATATTTTCTATGGGGCCTCAAAATTTTATCCATCGCCCGTTGAAAGGTTGCTGGAGCCCCATGCAACCCAAAGGGTAACATCTTATACTGGTACAGCCCCTCCGGAACCGAAAAGGCTGTTTTTTCTTTGGCGCTATCAGATAAAGGTATTTGCCAGTAACCTTTGGTCAGGTCCAATGTGGTGAGAAACCTGGCTGTTCCCAGCCTTTCTACCAGCTCATCCACGCGGGGCATGGGGTATGCGTCAAACTTGGACACCTCATTTAACTTACGAAAGTCATTACAGAAGCGTATGCTACCGTCGGGCTTCGGGATGAGCACTATGGGACTGGACCACTCACTGTTAGACTCCTCTATGACTCCAAGTTCTAACATGGTTTTAACTTCCTTAGAAATAGCTTCTCGCTGAGCTTCAGGAATCCTATATGGCTTTAAATGAACCCTGACCCCTGGTTCTGTGACAATGTCATGTTTTATTATGGTCGTTCGGCCAGGCAGCTCTGAAAATACCTCCCTATTTTGGATGAGAAATTCTTTAACCTGATTGTTCTGATCAGCTGATAATGTCTCTGACACCTTCACTGCGGGAAGCAACCGGGGTGAAGACACCGAAGGGCAAGGCTCCGCTGACAGAGACAACCTATCTTTCCAGGGTTTGATTAAGTTAACATGGTAGATCTGTTCGGGTTTTCTCTTTCCCGGCTGGTATACTTTGTAATTAACCTCATTCACTTTTTCCCTAATCTCAAATGGACCCTGCCATTTAGCTAGGAATTTGCTTTCCACAGTGGGTACCAAAACAAGAACTCTATCTCCAGGAGCAAATTCCCGTATCTTGGCACTCCGGTTATAGACCCTCTGTTGAGCACTTTGGGCCTGTTCCATGTGCTCTCTGACAACAGGTACCACGGCTGCAATCCTATCCTGCATTTGTGTTACATGCTCAATAACGCTTCTATAAGGAGTGGGCTGTCCTTCCCACGTCTCTTTGGCAACATCCAACAGCCCTCTGGGGTGTCTACCATACAACAAATCAAATGGAGAAAACCCCGTAGAGGACTGAGGAACTTCTCTGATGGCCATTAACAAGTAGGGCAACAAACAATCCCAGTTTTTCCCATCTCTCTCAACAACCTTTTTTAACATACTTTTTAATGTTTTATTAAACCTTTCCACCAACCCGTCAGTTTGGGGATGGTAGATGGACGTCCTGAGGTGAGTGACCTTAAATAACTTGCACAATTCTTTCATGATCCTTGACATAAATGGAGTACCTTGGTCAGTCAAAATTTCTTTTGGTATTCCCACTCTACTAAATACCTGCACCAGCTCCCTAGCTATCGCCTTGGTTGTGATAGTGCGTAAAGGGACAGCCTCAGGATATCGAGTGGCATAGTCCATAATTACCAGGATATACTGATGGCCCCGAGCAGACTTTAACAAGGGCCCCACGAGATCCATGGCTATTCTGTCAAACGGGACCTCTATAATAGGCATGGGAACTAGTGGGCTCCTGAAATGGGGTCTAGGGGCATGATACTGGCATTCAGGACAGGAAGAACAATATTCAGACACTTCTTTATAAACCCCTGGCCAAAAGAACCTTTGTAAAACTCTTTCAGTGGTTTTTTCTGCCCCTAAATGTCCTGCGGTAACGTGACTATGAGCTAAATCTAGTACCGTTCTCCGATAAGGCTGGGGAACTACCAGCTGTTCCACCACATCCTCACCCCTTTTGACAATGTGGTACAAGAGCTCATTACAGATGGCCATGTGGGGATACGTAACCCTGTCACCTGGTACCACAGGTTCCCCATTAACAATCTTAACATTCTCTCTAGCCTTTATTAAGGTAGGATCCTTTAACTGTTCAGACGCAAACAGATCCTTCTTTACCTCCAGGTCAGGCACGCTTTCAGTTCTAACTACTATGTCTCTGTTCCCGGCAAGAGGGTCCTCACTGGACTCCCCATCTGTCACTTCCCCAGCCAAACTAGCAAAAGGCAAAGGGCCAGAAAGTTCCGAAGACCCACGTACATCCATAAAATCACCGGTATTATCAACTGGCTTTTTACTTCTCACATCTGTTGATAACCGTGATTCCCACAGTTTCCAAAAATGAGGAAAATCCCTCCCTATTATGGCCTCATGCACCAAGGTAGGGACCAGTCCCACTTTAACCATTGTTGACCCACAACAAGTTTCTATATTCACCTCAGCAGTGGCATAATGTTGGGTATCCCCATGTATGCAAGTTACCCCAATAGGTATTTGCTGGACCTTTAAGGGGTTCACTAACCCAGCTTTCACGAGGGTAACTAAACTTCCTGAATCTAGCAAGGCCTCTACCCGGTTACCTTCTAAGAACACATCACACATTTGTTTTTCCAGCTCAGGTGAAGGTACCACAGTACAGGCTAACCTAGCAAAGAAAGACATTCTGCGACATTCAAAGGCAGCATCACATTGCATGGGTTCTTGCGTGACTGGGCAATTGGCAATAACATGACCTGGCATACCACACCTAAAACATTTAACCACACGATTATCAACCCATTTGGGCAGCATAGACCGTTCTAGCCCCATTGGCCTGTTTCCAGGGCCAGTGTTTACAGTCTCTCCAGCCTTGCGTTCTCTTAACCGCCCAGCAACGTTTTCCCACGGAACAGTCTTACCAGTCTTTACTGAAGGGCGCTGTCGAGGATCTATGGGTTGCTGGGTGGTCATCAGTAGTTCCTCTGCTGCCAAATACCTCTCTACCATGTCCACTAATTGGTCAGCAGTACCCGGGTTTCCATGGCTCACCCACTTGCGCAGGACCATGGGCAAAGATCTCAAGTAGCGGTCCATGACGACTCTTTCCACCATCTGGGGACCAGTTAATGTCTCTGGCTGCAGCCATTTTTTTGTTAGCTGAATAAGGTCGTGCATCTGGGAGCGCGGAGGCTTCTCCATGGCGTACAGCCAACGGTGCACCCGTTGTGCTCGTACTGACAGCGTGACTCCCAGGCGGGTCAGGATCTCAGTCTTTAGTTTATCATAGTCCCGAGCCTCAGCAGGGCTTAAATCAAAGTAAGCTTTTTGGGGCTCACCTGACAGGAAAGGTGCCAGCAGACTAGCCCACTGTGCTTTCGGCCAGTTCTCACGCTCGGCAGTCCTTTCAAACGTGGTCAGATAGGCCTCCACATCATCAGCCTCTGTCATTTTCTGCAGGAAGTGACTGGCTCGTATAGAACTAGAGCTGGTTGGAGCACTGACGGCCACATCTCCAACCCGAGCTGCAAGTCTCTGCACCACTTCTGCTAAGGCCTCTCTATCCTGACGCTGTTGCCTGTAAAGTTCATCAACAACTGCCTGCTGTTGTCTCTTATTTTCCTCCATTGCCACCTGCTGTTGTCTCTTATTTTCCTCCATTGCCACCTGCTGCTGTCTGTTGGCCTCCTGCTGTAGTCTCCAATTTTCCTCCATTGCCACCTGCTGTTGTCTCCTATTTTCCTCCATTGCCACCTGCTGCTGTCGGTTGGCCTCCTGCTGAGCCGCTGTAGCTTGCAGCAAGGCTTTAAGCAGATCCTCCATGTCAACAGATTTTTCAGGCGGCTTTGCAGCTGCTTTCACCCAGGACATATATCAAACCCTCAGGGGTGAGTCTCAGTAACTTCACACTGGGCTGTATCTGCATAAACCACCGTTTTCTGCTGGCCTCACAAAGCTGCTGCTTTCACTTATGCGCAGAACGGCCTGCTCGCATTCTCCACCAAGTTGTAACACTGTAGGGGTGCAAGGTGCCTTTTCCTGGGGAATAAGGCAGCACGCAGCAGCTGAGGAACAACACAAGTCCAGTTTCTGGTACAACTGACCCCGGCCAGTTTTATTGAAACAGAAAATAAAACAAACCCCAAAATAAAAATACCTTGCCTGTCCGGCACTAACTAAACATAAGATGTTGCTAACTGTCACTAAACAAAACACAGAGTTCTTCAGTACATACTGTATAGCTTACTTGCATCAGAAAGCGTGTCTCTCACACACAGATCCTGCAGCCTTCCCAGGCAGTCTGCCCATACTAATCAGGTTAGAAGCACTATATCACTCTTACACAGCTGAAACCCTGATTAGCCCTCTGTGAGGCCAAAGACCCGAACTGGGCCCAATGTCTAGAACTCGCCTTATCTCTCTCTCAGAGCCTTTACCCAGCTTTTACAGCAAACTGAAAAGGTTCAGACAAAACAAAAAGCATTTTCCTAGAAGTTAACATTTTCTAAAACATGTAAGACAAGAACCTGGGACAAATATACCTGCCCTCAAACACTATCCCAGTGTTCTTGTCACACCATAGACACACAACTTATACGCCAGATAGCCGACCATAGGAAATTCTTTCGGTATAGGTACACCTTAGGAAGTAGGACCATGCGAGTTGGAGAAGTATCACCAGGATACTGTGCACAGATCGTACAAACTGATACGTGTACTAAACAGATGGGAGAATTAGGGTTAGGAGATTTCACATGGAAAATTTGTAACATGATAATGTCATACTCCGTCCCATTTGTTCTCCCCGATGATGCATATTTCATATGCGGGAGGAAGGCGTATAAGTGGCTTGCCCCAAACTCAGAGGGATTGTGTTATATTGGAAAAGTACTGCCTGAAGTAATGACTGTACCCCATAACAAAATGAAAGATATTCACCGCAGTGCACAAGCTCCTTATACTCACACCCATTACGAGCACATCGTTAAACGGAACCTGATAGAGAGAACAGAGCATCCGGCCTCTGACCTGATCCATGAATCCACCGGGATTCAATTCCTAATCGCGTTAGATATCACTCGTACCGCCAGAGGAGTGTTAAACTATAGATATATATCTGCGCTTGCAAATTTATTAGACAATATCACCGAAATGTATGACGACACATTCAGGTATACTGGAAGAGAGTTACAAGCCTACAAAACAGAACTGGTTCAGCATAGGATGGTTCTCAATTATCTCACAGCAGTAACAGGCGGGTATTGTGTTACCCTAGCGACTCAGTATGGAATAAAGTGCTGCACGTACATTACAAACAGCACTGAGGACCCGGTCGAGGTCATAGACCAAAAGATGGATGACATTTTGCAATTAAAATGGGAGTTCCGAAGGAGACATAATCTCACTCTCGCCGCTGTGGGCAATGAGCTGACCGGTTGGGTGTCATGGTTGAACCCACGAAATTGGTTTTCGGGCTTAGGAGAATGGGCCCAAGGTATTATCATGGATGTAGGGAAGTTTCTCTTGTGTATATTGGGAGTCGTCATATTTATTGGCCTGATATTTAGATGCGTTCGGATTTTAACAAAGTGTAAACGTAGTACCCGAGTGATGAGTCTAAGGAGTGAAGACACTGTAATTACAACGACTAATTTGATTTATGACCCAACGATAGAGACAATGTTGTGATGAAAATGTGATTCCACGGTCCGTTTCTTTCACCCGTTTCTCCTTTGTTTTCCTCCAAGGTACGAAGACATCCGCTTGGAAGAAGAATTTGACAACCTTTTACACAGACCACTGATGGACAATGCCATAGACCCCCAATATCCCTAGTGACTTTAACTTTTACGATAGCCCAATACTTTAAAGATTGTAAGTCTATGGACATTGAGAAAGCTTTTTGCACACCATTTATAGCAAAAGCATCGGGAGACTACAGTCAACATGTACATCGAGACAAGACACAAGACAAGACCTCAATCGGCAAATGTATATTAAACTCACATAGTTTATGACTGCATTTACCATAATTGCTTCTTATCTTCATTTCTACAACCTTCAGGTAATAACACACACATAGTCAATAGGGAACATAGGCACAGATATCAGCACTCACATATCCCCCCATTCATGTATCATCAACTAAAATGTGCTCCCCCATTTTGTTACAACCAAAAGCAGAAAAGAGCTCAGTAAAGTTTGACAGCCCATCCACAGACCCTTGATACGGGATAAGAAGGAATTCAAATGTATACTTCGCAATACCTCGAAGCTTGATTTAAAACACGTATGGCACGATGATACATGACCCCTCAAACATGGACTCATACACACATGCTTCTACTATTTCACTAGGTCATACTTTTTTCCCACCTTCTTCTCTTCATCCTTACCCAATCATAGAAATGTATTACATATGACATATAATTTTTCTCTTTTTGAACAGTTTTAGGAAGTGGCAGTTATTGATGACTGCCAAAGGGTGGACTGTCAAAGTCAGAAAAATATCATGCTGCACGTTGCCATATATTCACCTCATGCGCTCGCCCGCTGCACATGCACTTTCTCTGGCGTGCGTGCACATATTCGCAGTTGCGTGACGGCGCCCCTACGGGCGTGCGCTTGAACGCATGGTGTGTGCATTTACGGTAGAGTTTGTGTGCGTCTAGCGAGCGACACAATCGCTACTTAATAAATCCATATAGCAGGTTTAATAGATAATGTTCCCCTTAATAGTAACAGTAAGTTTGGTTAGTGTAGTTGGTCCCTGGACAAAGGAATTCCTCTTTTTGTTGTACGAAGGGCCAGACAGGGTTTGAGCAGATGTGTTTGGTACCTAACCGAAGAGTATTTTAATAGCAACAATCCGGTGTTGGTTAGATAAAGATTAATCGCTCCTGCATATAGTTATGGCCATTAGTAGTTTCTGGACATTTCTTATATTTGCAGTTCATTATCCATGCGGCGGGAATCCGGCGATTCCCTCCCACCTGAGCTGTTTGTAATAATCACAGCCCACCTGTTCAAACTAACCTATGACCTTTTGTTATGATGCGAGGAGACATTCCTGTGTCCAATGAACAATGAGATTATAGGTCCCTTTGTAGTATACTGTATGCAGTGTATATAAGATCAGCCAGCCTGGACAGCTCACGCTCTCACTCCACAAACGGTTTTCATATTGACTAACTTGGAGCTGGTACCAGGAATAGCGCAGCGATCGTTCCCAGTGTGTGTAAGTAATTCTCTGTAAATCAACTCGCTCTTTGTTTGTATTGGCCATTCACTCTCTCTCTCTCTCTGTTATAGTGTAAGATTGTAACGTTATTGTATATTTCTGTCTAGATATTCTGTTAGAATTATATGTTAGCTTGTAGTGTATGACTTGTAAACTGTTTACCCATTTTCGATATAACTAAAAGCTTGTTAGTAAAGGTGTTGGAACCTTAGCACGGTATCGTGTGTTCATTACATTGCAGAGGGTAATAGGAGCGTCTCGATCGCTCAAACAGCTTTAGGATTAACAAGGTTAAGCAGCGTTATATCGCTGCAGTATTTCAGTACAAGGTTTACAGCATAAGAGTATCCTTTCTGTGTGTTACATTCAAGGTTTACTGATTGTCATCCTGTGAGCGTCTGCGCCGTTCGTGATCTCCTCGTGGTCTCGAGCGTCCGCTACGCTGGTAGCGTAGCATTACGGTAGTCGCCCGCCTATAGCGTGCTCGACACCACGCATTAAGCTGTGAGCGAGCGTGCCGCATGTGCGTCTCGATCACGGCCGAGCGTATGCTACGCTAAGCGCGTACCCTTACGGTACCCCATACGCCAATTGCGTACTGAGTCTCTTACCCATATAGTGAAGGTTATAAGGTAATCAAAATCAGCATTATCAATTGGCGGCTCGTCCGCCCTCCACATATCCGCACTAGCGAACACAGACTTTATCTGTCAGCAAGGGCGGGAAGGCAGTATCCCTTCGTATCGGGATACAGTAGTGCTGGCTAGATAAGCGTCTGTTTCGCTACGTTGAAGAAGTGCTGGTGGAATCCGGAACCGGAGGTAAGAACAATACGCTATTGTCTTTTTAAAACTGTTTTATTTCTGTTTTGCGTACGCACGCATGCACGCATACATCTGCATTTCTTTTCATTTGTGTATTTTCACATCACTCTCCTGGTTGCCATTTCATAATTGATAACGTGCTGAGAAAGATTTGTTGCTATTGGTAGTTAAAAGTAATATTAATACGTTAAGGAGTAATTTGTAAAACACGTGCACGGCTTGCCTAAGATACAAGGAAGTTCGGTGTGGTGTTCGGTAGATGATTACAGTTAAAGATCATCTCCATTGATATAAACGTGTTAATTGTATTCCTGTGGACATATCTGGCTGGCGTACACGTGTCTCTAACAAAAGGGTGAGACTAGCGTACGCGACGCAAGGGCCGACGCACGGAGCATATATTACGCAACGGAGCGTCTGGGTACGCCCACATAATACAAATCACACGATAGTATTATTTTAAATAGGCGAAAAGGAGGTAACGCGATAATAGCGCAAATCGATCTCAGTGTCCAAAATTTTAAGCTAATAGATCCTTCTCTAATTTGCAACTCATCTGGACTAGACTGTGTTACTGAATGAAAGGGATTTCTGCGCAGAAACAAAAGTAAAATGTACATGAGGTGAAAGTGTGTGTATACATATATAAGTATTCTCTTTTTGATTGGAACGTAGAAGTCGAGTTCTCGTGAGGACATTCACGTAAGTGACAGCGTGGTGGCTTGGGAGGCATCCCTTGTTAAACATATACAGGAGCATTAGAGTATAGCAGAGTAAAAGTCTACTGTAGACACAGACCAGGAGGTCACGGACCAGGAGGTCCAGAGAGACAGACCAGGAGGTCTAGGTACAGCAGACTAGGAAGTCCGCTATAGATAGAGAAAAGAGGCACAACCCAGGGGGTTGGTGCAGTACCCATATAGGCCATTAAGCTCCGGCTGAAGGAATTCGCAGCAGCAATTTTCGATTCCACTGGTCGTTCCGCACATAAGATTAGTTGCTTATGTGCAGTACGATTGTACCGCACGTAATTGTGTGCAGTAGTTAGTAACTTGACCCAGTACCGTTTGCGTACGCTCTTACCCATATAGTGAAGGTTATAAGGTAATCAAAATCAGCATTATCACACACTTGTTCACTAACACGGTCTAAAATGACATGTAGAATACTTAAGTGTCTGTAAAATCACAGCGCTGATGAGCCAGGCGGATTTACAGAGGAGACTAAGCCCAGCAGTCCCGGAGACCAGACACAGCTATGTGAGAAAATGGCGCCGAAATCTCAGTCAGGGAGTGAGGGAGAGTGATAAGCAGCTCCAGGGCGGGAACACCAGAAGTCGATGGTGACTGGAGCTGGGGGGGAGGGGCTACAGGTCAGCGCTTTATCCCCTCTGCTGTTCCTCACCCCCTGGGTACTGTGGAGTCTATGTAGCATGGATTTCTTAAAATGCGACCTGTGCTCCCTGCCCTGGTGGATATAGTGGGGTCCTTGTGCAGTACAGTGTCCATGCCAGCGTCGCTGTCCATCTCCTGGGACCGCGACCGGAATGCAATTTACCGGCGGGTCCCACCTGGGGGACCCTCTTACTGCCTCCCTGATGTGTAGCCACACGATCCTGGAGAGCATCAGCGGCGGTGTGCCTATGAACCGGTGCGGCTCTGCTGCAAGTACCTGGGAACCGGCCACGGGAGTATGCAACGCTGCAGGGGAGGTGGTGGAGCAAAGCATGTCAGAATGACAAAGATAGTGCTGCGGCCCTTGAAGTCTTCTAAAAAACGAGATTTATGGTAAGAACTTACCGTTGTTAAATCTCTTTCTGCGAGGTACACTGGGCTCCACAGGGAATGACATTGGGGTGTAGAGGAGGATCTTGATCCGAGGCACCAACAGGCTCAAAGCTTTGACTGTTAACAGAATGTCTAGCGCCGCCTCCTCTATAACCCCGCCTCCGTGCACAGGAACTCAGTTTTTGTTAACCAGTCCAATGCAGTAGCTGGTAAAAGAGACGACAACTGTTAGTAGCCACAAACACCGCACACTCACGACAGGAGAGGGTGTCAGCGGCTAATGCCATACCAACCCAAAGAAGCTAAGGCGTCAGGGTGGGAGCCGTGTGTACCTCGCAGAAAGAGATTTAACAACGGTAAGTTCTTACCATAAATCTCGTTTTCTGCTGCGGGGTACACTGGGCTCCACAGGGAATGACATTGGGGATGTCCTAAAGCAGTTCCTTATGGGAGGGGACGCACTGTAGCGGGCACAAGAACCCAGCGTCCAAAGGAAGCATCCTGGGAGGCGGAAGTATCAAAGGCATAGAACCTTGCACAATTGTTCATGGGTCGCACCACGGCGGGCCGCCCAAGAAGGTCCAACCGACCGAGTAGAATGTGCCTTTATGGTAGCAGGAGCTGGAAGGCCAGCCTGTACATAAGCATGTGCAATCACCATTCTAATCCATCTGGCCAGGGTCTGCTTGTGAGCAGGCCAGCCACGTTTGTGAAAACCAAACAGAACAAAGCGAGAATCCAACTTCCTGATGGAGGCAGTTCTCTTCACATAGATACGGAGAGCCCGTACCAAATCCAAAGACCGTTCTTTGGCAGACAAACCAGGAGAGGCAAAGGCCGGAACCACGATCTCCTGATTAAGGTGGAAAGAAGACACCACCTTCGGTAAATATCCAAGGCGTGTTCTAAGAACCGCCCGATCACAGTGAAAAATCAGATATGGTGACCTACAAGACAAGGCACCCAGATCCGACACCTGTCTAACAGAGGCAATAGCCAGCAGAAACAACACCTTAAGAGAAAGCCACTTAAGGTCTGCAGATTCAAGAGGCTCAAACGGAGATCCTTGCAACGCCTCCAAAACCACCAACAAGTCCCAAGGAGCCACAAGCTGGACATAAGGAGGATGAATCCACAACACACCGTGAGTGAATGTATGCACATCAGGTAAGGTCGCAATTTTTCTCTAAAACCAAACCGACAACGCAGAAATATGAACTTTGATGAAGGCCAGACGAAGGCCCAAGTCCAGGCCTTGTTGTAGAAAGGCCAAAAGTTTGGCCGTACTAAGCTTGTAAGCGTCATGATTGTTACATGCGCACCAAGCAAAGTAAGAATTCAAGACCCTATGGTAAATCCGAGCAGAAGACGGTTTACCGGGCCTTCAACATGGCTTGAATGACCACCTCAGAAAATCCTTTGGCCTTAAGACGGAAGCTTCAAGAGCCACGCCGTCAAAGCCAATCGGGCTAAATCCTGATATACACAGAGGCCCTGAATGAGGAGATCAGGGTGCTGCGGAAGTAGAAGGGGACGCTCTATCCAGAGACCCTGTAGGTCTGAGAACCAAAGCCGTCTGGGCCACGCTGAAGCAATCAGAAGTAGGATTCCTCCTTCTTGCTTGAACTTCCTTATAACTCTGTGCAGGAGTGACACCGGAGGGAACACGTATGGCAGCCGAATGTTCCATGGAATTGCCAGTGCGTCCACGAATGCTGCTTGAGGATCCCTTGTCCTTGCTCCGAAGACCGGAACCTTGTGATTGTGTCGAGACGCCATCAGGTCCACATCTGGAAGACCCCACTTGTCCACGAGGAGTTGAAACACTTCTGGATGGAGGCTATACTCTCCGGCGTGTACGTCCTGACGACTGAGAAAGTCTGCTTCCCAGTTTAGGAACCCCAGAATGAACACTGCCGATATGGCTGGCAGATGGCGTTCTGCCCCCTGAAGAATCCGTGATACTTCCCTCACTGCCATGCGGCTTCGAGTGCCGCCTTGATGATTGATGTACGCCACCGTGGTGGCGTTGTCCGACTGTACTTGAACAGGTCTGTTCTGTATCAAACGCTGGGCCAAGTTCAATGAGATGAACACCGCCCGCAATTCCAGAATGTTTATCGGGAGGAGAGACGACTCCTTGGTCCACCGACCCTGAAGGGAGTGTTGCTCCAACACCGTGCCCCAATCCCTCAGACTGGCGTCCGTCATCAGAAGGACCCAGTTGGAGATCCAGAAGGAACGACCCCTGCTCAATCGTTGGTCTTGAAGCCACCAGCTTAGTGACAGACAGACCTCCGGAGATAATGAGATCATATGAGACCTGATCCGGTGAGGCAGGCCATCCCACTTGGCAAGAATCAGCCTCTGGAGAGGACGGGAATGGAATTGAGTGTACTCCATCATGTCGAAAGCAGACACCATGAGACCTAGCACTTGCATTGCCGAATGTATCGACACTTGCGGACGAGATAGGAAGCATCGAATCCTGTCATTAAGCTTCAGGACTTTCTCCTGAGACAAGAACAACCATTGGTTGTGAGTGTCCAACAACGCTCCCAGGTGAACCATGCTCTGAGCAGGGACAAGGGAAGATTTCTTCCAGTTGATGAGCCACCCGTGGGCTTGCAGGAACTGGATAGTCAAATCTAGATGACGTAGGAGAATCTCTGGGGAATTTGCCAGGATCAACAAGTCGTCCAAGTACGGTAGGATCCTGAACCCTTGACGGCGGAGTACAGCCGTCATTACCGCCATAACCTTGGTGAAGACTCGCGGAGCCGTGGTCAAACCAAAAGGTAACGCCCGAAACTGGTAATGGAGGTTGCCAACCACAAACCTCAGGTACTGCTGATGCGACACTGCAATGGGAATATGCAGGTAAGCCTCCTGTATGTCCAGTGACACCATATAGTCCCCAGGCTCCAAGGCCAGAACAATAGAGCGAAGAGTTTCCATACGAAACTTGGAGACCTTCACAAACTTGTTCAAGGACTTGAGATTGAGAATGGACCGGGAAGACCCATTTGGTTTCAGGACTAGGAACAGTGGTGAATAGAACCCCTTGCCTCTCTGAGCCAGAGGCACCTGTACTACCACTCCTGTGTCCCAGAGGGACTGTACCACCGAATGAAGAGTCTTTGCCTTCACCTAATCCGAAGGGACATCTGTCAGGCAAAATCGATGAGGGGGACGATTCTTGAAGGATGACGACTTCCCGTACCCAGGCATCGGAAGTGGTCTTCAACCATTCCTGGGTAAACCCTAGATGTCGGCCCCCCACCCTGGGATCCCTTAGAGGGAGGCCCGCCCCATCATACAGCAGGCTAGTCAGTTTTGGAAGCAGGCTGACGGGCAGTCCAGGCCCGTTTGGGCTTATTAGGTTTGGAAGTGCAAACCTGTTTTGGGTACGCCTGACCTTTTGCTTTCCCTGAAGGACGAAAGGAGCGAAAGGAAGTACTCTTAGCCTTCGGCACCAAAGGAGCAGTACTAGGAAGACATGCTGTTTTAGCAGATGCTAAGTCGGCCACTATCTTGTCAAGGTTTTCTCCGAAAAGAATGTCTCCTTTGAAGGGGAGTACCTCCAGGGTTTTCTTAGAGTCCATGTCCACACACCAGGACCGTAACCAGAGAATTCGGCGAGCCAAAATGGACGTAGTAGAAGCCTTAGCCGCCAAAATACCGGCATCAGAAGCCGCCTCTTTAATGTAATGAGACGCTGTAACAATATACGACAGGCATTGTCTAGCATGATCAGAAGCATTGGAAGGCAACTCCACCTCCAGCTCCTGAGCCCACGCTTCCACAGCTTCTGCAGCCCATGTTGCTGCAATAGTGGGCCTATGCACAGCACCGTTTAAGGTGTAGATTGCCTTCAAACAACCCTCCACACGCTTGTCCGTCGGCTCTCTCAAGGACGTGACAGTAGTTACAGGCAGAGCAGAGGATACTACCAGCCGCGCCACTTGCGAATCCACTCTGCGGGGGTGTTTCCCAATTTTTACTAAGCTCCGCAGCGAGGGGGTAGCGAGCCAGCATCTTCTTGTGAGGCGTGAACTTCTTTCCTGGATTTTCCCAGGACTCCTGACGTATGTCAACTAAATGGTCAGAGTGAGGTAAAACTTGTTTAACCACCTTCTGACGTTTAAACCTGTCCGGTTTCTTAGGGGCAGTGTCAGGCTCCTGTTCATCATCAACCTGAAGAATGAGCCTGATAGCCTCTAACAAGTCAGGAACATCCACCTGCGTAACAACTTCCCCATCAGAAGCATCAGGATCAGAATCTGTGGGGTCCGTATAAGCGCCATCCTCATCAGATGAGGTGTCTGGGATGTGGGTGGATTGTGAGGAAGTAATTGCCCGCTTAGAGGACCCCTTGGTCTTAGGCGGGCTAGGGTTAGACTTTTGAGTAGTCAGTGATTGGTTCAATTGCTGTAACTGATTGGGCAGTTGATCTGCCCATGGCGGATTAACCGCGGGGACCATAAGCGGTTGTACCAGCACAGGAAGTCCCATAGGGGGCGTTACCACCATATTCAATAGCGTGGAGAAGGTAGCCCAAGGTGGATCATTTTGCACCCCTGTTGCTTCAGTCCCACCAGGGGACAAGGAACCCCCAGAACCTGAACCCTCAGCTGCTATGCTATCCTCAAATGTGTCTGCAGTGTCAACACCACGCAGTGTGGGATCAGCCCCAGCTCCGTTGCCCTTTGTAGCTGACATAATCAAAAGCTCAATGCAAGGCTACACAGTACAATATCAGCAGCACAACACCTGACAAGAACTCCCTGTGCAGTGTATCAGCACAAACTGGGTATTCAAGAGGTATATGGTGACTAAAAATCACAGAGAAAAATACACACTGAGTATATCCTGTGAACTGCCTATATTTATGATAAACCTGACACACTTACATACCTCCCAACTTTTCATCTCTCCAAAGAGGGACACACGCGCGGTGAAGCCACGCGCGCTCCTGAAAAGGGGTGTGGCCTACAAAAAGGGGACATGGCTTTGTGGAGGATCCGCGATCGTGAGCCACGCCCCCGTTTTCATCACTGAGGGGGCATGCCCAGCGCTCTGTGAGCGGCTGGCATGCCCCCTCTCCCTCTGACTCCAGTGAATAGACACTGTGCGCATGCGCACAGCGTCTATTCACCGCTGCTCTGCTAAGCAGGACAGCGAGAGACAGAGCCTCCCAACTGCCCCCCACCGCGGGACACTGTGGCCCACGGGTGGGACAGTCCCCAAAAAACGGGACTGTCTCGCGAAAATCGGGACAGTTGGGAGGTATGCACTTAGCCCCCTCAGGTTATAGAATATAGGGATAGCAATCTGAGTGAGAGACACGAAATGGAGGTCACACAGCAGCTATATGCACACACACCGAGTCACAGTTTGTACAATGCAGAAATTATGACATGAAATTAAACTGCACTGGACTAGCAATACATAGTACTAAGTATAGCTATACACTGAATAGATATAACAATGCACAGTAAAGACTGGATGTATATCACAGGGTACTTGTACTAAATATCCCTGACTAAATGCACTTTTTCTTAACTAACACTGTCAGCAGACATGTAGAATACTTAAGTGTCCTGTAAAATGCACAGCGCTGACAGGCAGGCGGCTTTACAGAGGAGGATTTGCCCAAACAGTCCCAGGATCAGCTCTACTTGCTATAATGGCGCCCAAACGCTGACAGGGAGTGAGGGAGAGAGCGAGAGATGCAGCTCCAGGGCGGGAACATTTACTCTAAATGGCGCCCTGGGGCTACAGGTCAAAGCCTTATCCCCCTGCTGGACTTCACCACCGGGTATTGGGGGCTTAAATAAACGGTTTTATGAGAGAAAGCCGACCTGTGCCCATGCCCTGGTGGTCTAGTGGGGTCCCTGTACTACCACAGTGTCCACACCGGCCGCGCGGGATCAAGATTAACAGCGGGTCCTGTTGAGGGGACCCCTTACTTCCTCCCTGTAGTGCGACCACGCGATCCGGGAGAGCAGCGGTCGTGTGTGTGACTAACAATGAAACAAACCGGAGCCTCCGCTGTAGGTACCCGGCAACCAGGCACGGGAGTGTACAGCGCCACTGGGGGAGGTGATGGAGCTGCAGCAGGAGATGTCTGACTGACATCTAACACAGTCAGTGTCTCTGCTGCAGCCCTTGACTTCTTCAAAATACTTTAAAAGCTTCTTTCAGGGCTGCTGGAGCAGCCCCCCAGTTAAGTGCCTGCTTACTGCATGGCACCAAAACTGAACTGAACAGTCAAGCTTTGAGCCTGTTGGTGCCTCGGATCAAGATCCTACTCTACACCCCAATGTCATTCCCTGTAGAGCCCAGTGTACCCCGCAGCAGAAAAGCTCTTTTCAGGGCTGCATAGCGCAGCCCCGTTAGGTGACCTGCTCTGCAGGCACCAACTTACAAACTGAGCTCCAGTGTCCGGAGGCGGGGTTATAGAGGAGGCAGTGCAATGCGTCCTGGAAAGAGTCAAAGCTTTAGCGCAGGGGTGGGGAACATTTTTTCTACCAAGGGCCATTTGGATATTTATAAAATCCTTCAGGGGGGCCATACAAAACTTATCAACTTAAAAATTAGCCTGCCCCCAGTCAGTTGTTATGCCCCAGTAGATATGCCCTCAGTCTTTTGTTATGCCCCATTAGATATGCCCCCAGTCAGTTGTTATGCCCCATTAAATATGACCCCTGTAGTTATGCCCCATAAGATATGCCCCCTAGTAGCGCCGCTTACACACACAAAAAAAATAACCACACAATACTTACAAGCCCCGCTTCTTACTCCGCTGCCCTCTGCCTGGCCACACGCTCCTCGGAACTATGGGAGAGACATCATGATGTCTCTCCCATAGCGCCGCACATGTACACTGCCTGAGCCGGAAGCCAGAGCTCAGGAGTGAGCTTCTGCCTCCAGCTGCTGCTGAGAATAAGGAGCCGGGCGCCCGTTAGTAACAAAATCTCAGCGGGCGCCCGGCATCTCCCTCGGTTAGGTGAGCCTGGCTAGGCCAGATCAAGTGGCTTTGCGGGCCTTATACGGCCCGTTGTCCTGAGGTTCCCCACCCCTGCTTTAGCCTGTTGGTGACTCTGAGGTCGTGTCTATGTTACCTTCGTGCTCAGGACCTGGAAGTGACAAAACGAGAGGGCAGGAGAGAACTTTCGCCCTTACAGCACCTAAATGTTTTCTTCGTTCTCCGTTCGTTTGGGGTATTTTTTTTCTCTATGCAGCATTGGACCCTCGCGGGCTCGCTTAGCTTGCAACGCTTTGAGCTCGGTGTCTCGCTCCGCATGGACCCAAGGGGTTATGGGAAAGGTCCTCTCCACGAAGAGAAACTAGACGCTACTGTGACGCTGATCAAGATCCAACTCTACACCCCGACGTATTCCCTGTGTAACACAGTGTACTCCGCTGCAGAAAGTCTCCTTAGCTCTATTTGGCTATATCTTTTTATGTAATAAAGATAATTCATTGCAGTGAACTGCATTACATTGTATAGAACGTTATCTTTCCAGTGATGTATACCTTCATGATTCTCTTTAAAATAATGCAGTTATATACAATTAAACCCTAAAAACATTTTCCAGAAGGTTTCCACAAATTTTGGCCACTACCGTATTTCCAATAGATGTCCATGTGGACAGTGAAACAGATAGCCCTGTCCCAGGGGTCCCATGTTCTGAACTTGAGCCACATATATACATACATGGTGCTCTAAAATCTATACACAGATAATGTCGCATGCACGGCCCTATGATATTGTAAACAAATAATATCCAGACAGCGTGCACCGTGACCAGGGGACACTAGTGACAGTATCGCACATGTACAGGGGCAGAGGCCGCGGGCTGAGGAGGGGACGCCGGGGCAGCAACAGCGCAGACACAGTGACACAGAGCCGGGAGGAGGAGGAGGCAGGACTCGCATGCCGGAGCTCCCTGCTGGCCACTTCCTGTGCTTTTGGATTTCCCGCCCGCCCGGCACACAGACGGGGTTGGTGGCGACTGCGTGACTCCCGTACATGAGTGTGATGTGGGGGAGAGGGACCCGGGCTGCGGCTAGTAGTATTGTTGTCCATGTGGCCACTCTGCCGCTCTTTTATGTAAGTAGCCCCGCCGGCGCCTGTACTCTGGGACGTGCTCATAGTTACATACATAACACAGGAAGAGAGGCGGCTGCTGCTCTTGCTCTGTATACAGTATGTGTGTACTCTGACTTCTAGCTGTGATTCTGATGCTGATTAACGGAGCACTGACTACAGCATACAGGACTTCCATGGCTTCCTTGCTCTGGAAATGTATATATGAGTGTATGTATGTGTGTGTGCGTATATATATATATATATATATATATATATATATATATATATATAAATAGCATGGGTCTGTATGAGTGTGTATATAAGTATGCATGAATGTTTCAGGCATTAGTGAGGCATAAACATGTAACTTCTTTGGTGTGACCTGTTCTGATGGGTATGAATTGGGTCGACTAAACTAAGGTCAACCACTGAAGGTCGACATGAGCATTAGGTCGACAGGTGAAAAGGTTGACATGAGTTTTTGGACTTTTTTTGGTGTCTTTTTCTTCATAAAGTGACGGGGTACCCCAATTAGTGCACCGCGTCCCCTTGTATGGCTCTGCTACCACTGAGCTCGGCACAGGTTACCGTTTCCAATTGTAGTCCACGTGGATTGTGAAGTATGAAAAAGTCCAAAAAGTGATTTTTATTTTTTTTTAGAAAAACTCATGTCGGCCTTTTGACCTAACGACGTATCCCGTTCTGACAGGTCACCTCTTTATAACACGTCAGAATCAAGTGGCATATGTGCCAGAACATCTTTAGAACCCTGGCACATTATTAGCTTTTCATGCTAATATTAGCTGTCGGGAATATATTTGATGAAGACTGGCGTAGCGGAAAAGTGCTATAATTACACCTAGCCAATTAGGCATCTTTCATTTTACTATGCTGTTTTCATTGGTTGTGATGGTGTTTTTGGAATAAAAATCTCCATTTATTTTGTTTAATAAAAATATACTCCTACAATAGCTTCATCATATGAGCTCTCAAACGCGGTCCTCAAGGGACCCCAGCGGTCCAGATTAGGTCTATCCATGGTTCAGCACAGATGGTTAAATCAAATTGACTAAGGTGCTAATTAAGTCACTTGTGGCCAAGCATGGATAAACACAAAACCGGGACCGTTGGGGTGCCTTGAGGGCCACATTTGAGAGCCTCTGTGCTATGCTGTTTTAGCAGGGCCTGCCCAATTTAAAAACTGCAAAATGCGCCCTGCCCTTTTAGCGGTACCCTGCTAAAACAGCCTGCCCTGTGCCTTCCCAACCTGCATGTAGGAAAAGTTGTGGTTGCTGATCACTGGCGCGTGAATAGGTACCATGCACACGCCATTTATTCACAGTGACGGAAGGCTTGGGGGCAGCTCAGCATGTCTGTAAGTACAGGGCACTCACTCAAAAGTGGCTCCTGACGAGGCCATGTCCCTTTCCTGGTTGGTGACACCCACTTTTAGAACCCGCACCTCGGCGCCCTGTCCTGCCTGCATACTTGTGGGAACACTAGAAGCTGCATAGCTAAATACCTAACGTACTTACTAAGGGAGCCAATATTAATTATTGGCGGTATTTGTCATCTAAATATCATTAGTGTTCATGCTAAGCTGTTTTACGAGGGCGCCACGCCCTGCTGGATTTTTAAAGGTCTAAATGAGCCTTGGCCCTTTGGTGGCGCCCTGCTAAAGCAACCTGCCCATTGCCATGACGCTGCCTCATGAATAGATCACGCTATCTATTCACATTAAATGGCGTGTGCTGGGCAGACCCCCTTTAGTGATGCTGATGGCTGGGGCGCACTCCCATTAGTGACATTAAGGGGGCTGCACTGCCCCCAGTAGTGATGCCGGCGGGGTCGTGCCCCCTCCACAGCTGACTGCGCCCCTCTTTCGCACGCACGAAAGAGACGTCATAACCCCTTTACTGAGAGCTAAAGTTTGCTAAATGGAGCCCTAAGTCAAATATGTCCAATTCTACTGTACATAGGACATTTTATATGTAAAACTTTTATTTTATGGATACGTCAGGTAGAATATGTAGTAGTTGTGGAATTCATCAGCATTGTTGCTTCTTTTTAGATTTGTTTTGTACTTACAGTAGCATATTGTTTTATCATTCCAGGTCTCATCCATATTTGGAAAAAGAACATAGCTATGTAGTTTGAACAACATAAGTCCGAGTGATCACCACGGTTTTTCTGACCATGAATATTTCAGGAGGCAGTTGTGGCAGCCCTAACTCTACCGAGAGTCTCCCCACTGGTGACTTATTTAGGGAGCTTTGGTCGAAGCTGAAGGATTGTCATGACAAAGAGTTACAAGGTAACACAGTACAGGCCTATGAATATGGGCCCTCACTCCGAGTTGATCGCTAGCTGACGTTGGCCACTGCGTAGCGATCATTTAAAAAAACTGCAAAACTGTGCATGCGTATGCACCGCAATGCGCACGCGCGTCGTACGGTTACAAACAGCTTCGTGGTTTTGCACAGGTTCTAGCGACTCTCTCAGTCGCACTGGCGAACGCAGGGTGATTGATAGGAAATGGGAGTTTCTGGGTGTCAACTGACCGTTTTCTGGGAGTGTTTGCAGGGCGGGTATCTGACGTCATTACCGTGTCATTCGTTGCAGCAATCATCGCATAGAATAAGTAACTACAGGGCTGGTCTTGTTTTGCACAAAATGTGTTTGCAGCCGCTCTGCTGCACAGGCGTTCGAATCTCCTGCAAAGCGAAAATACACTCCCCTGTGGGCGGCAACTATGCGTTTGCACGGCTGCTAAAAGTAGCTAGCGAGCGATCAACTCGGAATGAGGGCCATTGTGTGTGAGGAATCCGGTTAGGATCACCGTTTGTTGGACAGGTGAGGAAGAGGAGACTGGTGGAGGACAGCTGCAGGTGCAGAAGTGCTGGCAGTGTGCTGAGACTGGTGGCTGCTGGAAAATGATCTTCTGGCAGCTGCCTGTGGGCATCAGATGTGACTGTTTCATGGATAACCCAGCTTGGTGTGATTGTCTAATGCAACCAGTCCATGCAAGTAGTTATTCAGGTTTGAATAACTAAATTTTTGCTGATTTAGTTGAACATCATGGAAGATTGTAGCACCTTGAGCCAAATTCAGACCTGATCGCACCTCTGCGAATTTGCAGAGGTCTGCGATCGGATAGTCGCCGCTCAGCCAGAGTGAATAACCACACCTTGCAAGTCTGCGTACGCCGTGCGAAAAGTTTTGCAAATGCCTGTCATCTGCAAATTCGTTCGCAACTCACTCACCATCGAATGATTTTTCCAGTCTGTGCATAGCCCAGGACTTACTCCTACAGTGCGATACAAACAGGCTGATCGGGGCTGGAGCTGACGTCACACACTCGCCCTGAAAACGTTTGGTAATGCCTGCGTTTCCCAGACACTGCCAGAAAACGGCCATTTACCACCCCGCAAACGCCCGTATCCTGTCAATCAGCCTGCATTTGCCTAGCGATCAAAAAAGACACAGGATTTTTTCACAGTTTGTCCTTACGCCTACACATTCCAATCCGTACGCATGAATAGTCATTCGATAATCGGCCGCTGTGTGATTTTGCATTACAGCGATCAGGTCTGAATTAGGCCCCTTATCCATAAATCTGTGAACTGCTTTATCTGAGTGAGTTGGCCAGGAAATGTCAATACTGCAGATTATGAACCTGTCTGTATTTTTTAGAACTGCCTCAAAGTCCAATTAATCTTTTTTGCAAATCAATATAAAATGTTTGTGTCTCTTGTCATTGAGTTATAACAATGAAGTTATATGTGATGCAATACTTATACTGTACAAGCTTACAGTTACAAGCAGGGTTGGGGGGGTAGTGGTTTTTTATTATGAAAAAAATTAAATCCTGCTTATTATATTAATACTGTCAAACATTGCTATGCATTAGAAACCTTGATCAACCATGTTTTAATGCTTTCTAACACTAACAATTTAAGTCTTGGATATGATTAATGTTACATCTTTCAATAAAACTAATTATTTACTGCTTTTTATTCCTGTTACATCTGAATATATGTTGATAGAATAAACGTATTTTCTCTGACGTCCTAGTGGATGCTGGGAACTCCGTAAGGACCATGGGGAATAGCGGCTCCGCAGGAGACTGGGCACAAAAGTAAAGCTTTAGGACTACCTGGTGTGCACTGGCTCCTCCCCCTATGACCCTCCTCCAAGCCTCAGTTAGATTTTTGTGCCCGACCGAGAAGGGTGCACACTAGGGGCTCTCCTGAGCTCTTAGTGAAAGTTTAGTTTTAGGTTTTTTATTTTCAGTGAGACCTGCTGGCAACAGGCTCACTGCATCGAGGGACTAAGGGGAGAAGTAGCGAACTCACCTGCGTGCAGAGTGGATTGGGCTTCTTAGGCTACTGGACACCATTAGCTCCAGAGGGACCGAACACAGGCCCAGCCTCGGAGTCCGGTCCCAGAGCCGCGCCGCCGGCCCCCTTACAGAGCCAGAAGCAAGAAGAGGTCCGGAAAATCGGCGGCAGAAGACATCCTGCCTTTACCAAGGTAGCGCACAGCACTGCAGCTGTGCGCCATTGCTCCTCAGGCACACTTCACACTCCGGTCACTGAGGGTGCAGGGCGCTGGGGGGGGGGCGCCCTGAGCAGCAATAAAAACACCTTGGCTGGCGAAAATACATCACATATAGCCCCCAGGGCTATATGGATGAATTTTAACCCCTGCCAGATTCCACAGAAAAACGGGAGAAAAGGCCGCCGAGAAGGGGGCGGAGCCTATCTCCTCAGCACACTGGCGCCATTTTCTCTCACAGCTCCGTTGGAGGGAAGCTCCCTGGCTCTCCCCTGCAGTTACTACACTACAGAAAGGGGTTAAAAAAGAGAGGGGGGCACTAATTAGGCGCAGTATAACAATACAGCAGCTATAAGGGGAAAAACACTTATATAAGGTTATCCCTATATATATATATATATAGCGCTCTGGTGTGTGCTGGCATACTCTCCCTCTGTCTCCCCAAAGGGCTAGTGGGGTCCTGTCCTCTATCAGAGCATTCCCTGTGTGTGTGCTGTGTGTCGGTACGTTGTGTCGACATGTATGAGGAGGAAAATGATGTGGAGGCGGAGAAATTGCCTGTAACAGAGATGTCACCCCCTAGGGAGTCGACACCTGAGTGGATGAGCTTATGGAAGGAATATGTGACAGTGTCAGTTCTTTACAAAAGACTGATGACATGAGACAGCCGGCGACTCAGCCTGTGCCTGTCCAGGTGTCTCAAAAGCCATCAGGGGCTCTAAAACGCCCGTTACCGCAGATGGCAGATACAGACGCCGACACGGATACTGACTCCAGTGTCGACGATTAAGAGACGATTGTGACTTCCAGTAGGGCCACACGTTACATGATTGAGGCTATGGAAAATGTTTTTACACATTTCTGATAATACCAGTACCACTAAAAAGGGTATTATGTTGGGTGAGAAAAAACTGCCTGTAGTTTTTCCTGCATCTGAGGAATTAAATGAAGTGTGTGATGATGCGTGGGTTTCCCCCGATAAAAACTGTTAATTCCTAAAAAGTTATTAGCATCATACCCCTTCCCGCCAGAGGATAGGGCACGTTGGGAAACACCCCCTAGGGTGAATAAAGCACTCACACGCTTGTCAAAACAGGTGGCACTACCGTCCCCGGATACGGCCGCCCTTAAGGAACCTGCTGACAGAAAGCAGTAAAATGTATATACAATCACACGGGTGTGATACTGCGACCAGCAATCGCCTCAGCCTGGATGTGCAGTGCTGGGGTGGCTTGGTCGGATTACCTGACTGACAATATTGATACCCTAGATAGGGACAGTATATTACTGACTATAGAGCATTTAAAAGATGCATTTCTATATATGCGTGATGCACAGAGGGATATTTGCCGACTGGCATCAAGAGTAAGTGTGCTGTCCATTTCTGCCAGAAGAGGGTTATGGACAAGACCGTGGTCAGGTGATGCTGATTCCAAAAGGCATATGGAAGTATCGCCTTATAAAAGGGAGGAGTTATTTGGGGTAGGTCTAACAGACCTGGTGGCAACGGCTGGGAAATCCACATTTTTACCCCAGGTAGCCTCTCAACATAAGAAGACGCCGTATTATCAGGCGCAGTCCTTTGGGCCCCATAAGGGCAAGCGGGCAAAATGCTCCTCATTTCTGCCCCGTGGCAGAGGGAGAGGAAAAAGGCTGCAGCAAACAGCTAGTTCCCAGGAACAGAAGCCCTCTCCCGTTTTCTGCCAAGTCCTCAGCATGACGCTGGGGCTTTACAAGCGGACTCAGGCACGGTGGGGGCCCGTCTCAAAAATTTCAGCGTGCAGTGGGCTCACTCACAGGTGGACCCCTGGATCCTTCAGGTGGTATCTCAGGGGTACAAATTGGAATTCGAGACGTCTCCCCTTCGCCGTTTCCTAAAGTCTGCTTTACCGACGTCTCCCTCCGACAGGGAGGCGGTATGGGAAGCCATTCACAAGCTGTATTCCCAGCAGGTGATAATCAAGGTACCCCTCCTACAACAGGAAAAGGGGTATTATTCCACGTTGTTTGTGGTACCGAAGCCGGACGGCTCGGTGAGACCTAATTTAAATCTGAAATCCTTGAACACTTACATACAAAGGTTCAAATTCAAGATGGAGTCACTCAGAGCGGTGATTGCAAACCTGGAAGAAGGGGATTATATGGTGTCTCTGGACATCAAGGATGCTTATCTCCATGTCCCAATTTACCCTTCTCACCAAGGGTACCTCAGGTTTGTGGTACAGAACTGTCACTATCAGTTTCAGACGCTGCCGTTTGGTTTGTCCACGGCACCCCGGGTCTTTACCAAAGTAATGGCCGAAATTATGATACTCCTTCGAAGGAAGGGAGTTTTAATTATCCCTTACTTGGACGATCTCCGGATAAGGGCAAGATCCAGGGAACAGTTGGTAGTCGGGGTAGCACTATCTCAAGTAGTGTTGCGGCAGCACGATTGGATTCTTAATATTCCAAAATCTCAGCTGATCCCGACGACACGTCTTCTATTCCTAAGAATGATCCTGGACACAGTCCAGAAAAAGGTGTTTCTCCAGGAGGAGAAAGCCAGGGAGTTATCCGAACTAGTCAGAAACCTCCTAAAACCAGGCCAAGTGTCAGTGCATCAGTGCACAAGGGTCCTGGGAAAAATGGTGACTTCCTACGAAGCAATTTCATTCGGCAGATTCCACGCAAGAACTTTCCAGTGGGACCTGCTGGAAAAATGGTCCGGATCGCATCTTCAGATGCATCAGCGGATAACCCTGTCACCAAAGACGAGGGTGTCTCTCCTGTGGTGGTTGCAGAGTGCTCATCTTCTAGAGGGCGCAGTTTTGGCATTCAGGACTGGGTCCTGGTGACCACGGATGCCAGCCTGCGAGGCTGGGGAGCAGTCACACAGGGAAGAAATTTCCAGGGCTTGTGGTCAAGCCTGGAGACATCACTTCACATAAATATCTTGGAGCTAAGGGCCATTTACAATGCCCTAAGCCAAACAAGACCTCTGCTTCAAGGTCAGCCGGTGCTGATCCAGTCGGACAACATCACGGCAGTCGCCCACGTAGACAGGGCGGCACAAGAAGCAGGAGGGCAATGGCAGAAGCTGCAAGGATTTTTCGCTGGGCGGAAAATCAGGTGATAGCATTGTCAGCAGTGTTCATTCCGGGAGTGGACAACTGGGAAACAGACTTCCTCAGCAGAAGTTTTCCACATGATTGTAAACCGTTGGGAAAAACCAAAGGTGGACATGATGGCGTCCCGTCTAAACAAAAAAATTGGACAGGTATTGCGCCAGGTCAAGGGACCCTCAGGCAATAGCTGTGGACGCTCTGGTAACACCGTGGGTGTACCAGTCAGTGTATGTGTTCCCTCCTCTTCCTCTCTTACCAAAAGTACTGAGAATTATAAGACGGAGGGGAGTAAGAACTATACTCGTGGCTCCGGATTGGCCAAGAAGGACTTGGTACCCGGAACTTCAAGAGATGCTCACGGAGGAACTGTGGCCTCTACATCTAAGAAGGGACCTGCTCCATCAAGGACCCTGTCTATTCCAAGACTTACCGCGGCTGCGTTGGGCGGTTGAACGCCGGATCCTGAAGGAAAAAGGCATTCCGGATGAAGTCATCCCTACCCTGATCAAAGCCAGGAAGGATGTAACCGCAAAGCATTATCACCGCATTTGGCGAAAATATGTTGCGGGTGCGAGGCCAGTAAGGCCCCGATGGAGGAATTTCAACTAGGTCGATTCCTGCATTTCCTGCAAACAGGAGTGTCTATGGGCCTAAAATTGGGGTCCATTAAGGTTCAAATTTCGGCCCTGTCAATTTTCTTCCAAAAAGAACTAGCTTCAGTTCCTGAAGTTCAGACGTTTGTAAAAGGGGTACTGCATATACAGCCTCCTTTTTGTGCCTCCAGTGGCACCTTGGGATCTCAATGTAGTTTTGGGGTTCCTAAAGTCACAATGGTTTGAACCACTTGAATCTGTGGAGTTAAAATATCTCACATGGAAAGTGGTCATGCTGTTGGCCCTGGCCTGGGCCAGGCGCGTGTCAGAATTGGCGGCTTTATCCTGTAAAAGCCCTTATCTGATCTTCCATTCAGACAGGGCGGAATTGAGGACTCGTCCTCATTTTCTCCCTAAGGTGGTTTTCAGCGTTTCATCTGAACCAACCTATTGTGGTACCTGCGGCTACTAGTGACTTGGAGGACTCCCAAGTTGTTGGACATAGTCAGGGCCCTGAAAATATATGTTTCCAGGACGGCTGGAGTCAGAAAATCTGACTCGCTGTTTATCTTGTATGCACCCAACAAGTTGGGTGCTCCTGCTTCTAAGCAGACTATTGCTCGTTGGATTTGTAATACAATTCAGCTTGCACAGTCTGTGGCAGGCCTGCCACAGCCAAAATATGTAAAAGCCCATTCCACAAGGAAGGTGGGCTCATCTTGGGCGGCTGCCCGAGGGGTCTCGGCTTTACAACTTTGCCGAGCAGCTACTTGGTCAGGGGCAAACACGTTTGCAAAATTCTACAAATTTGATACCCTGGCTGAGGAGGACCTGGAGTTCTCTCATTCGGTGCTACAGAGTCATCCGCACTCTCCCGCCCGTTTGGGAGCTTTGGTATAATCCCCATGGTCCTTACGGAGTTCCCAGCATCCACTAGGACGTCAGAGAAAATAAGAATTTACTTACCGATAATTCTATTTCTCGTAGTCCGTAGTGGATGCTGGGCGCCCATCCCAAGTGCGGATTGTCTGCAATACTTGTACATAGTTATTGTTAACTAAATCGGGTTATTGTTGTTGTGAGCCATCTATCCAGAGGCTCCTCTGTTATCATACTGTTAACTGGGTTCAGATCACAAGTTGTACGGTGTGATTGGTGTGGCTGGTATGAGTCTTACCCGGGATTCATAAATCCTTCCTTATTGTGTACGCTCGTCCGGGCACAGTATCCTAACTGAGGCTTGGAGGAGGGTCATAGGGGGAGGAGCCAGTGCACACCAGGTAGTCCTAAAGCTTTACTTTTGTGCCCAGTCTCCTGCGGAGCCGCTATTCCCCATGGTCCTTACGGAGTTCCCAGCATCCACTACGGACTACGAGAAATAGAATTATCGGTAAGTAAATTCTTATTAAAACATGCAAAGTATAATCGGAGACATCTCAATAGGACTGAAGTTTTTGCATTGAAATAAACATGAACATGAGTCAACAGGAGGGTACCCAAATCATTACGGGACAACAAGGTGTTTGAACACACAGATTGGTTCCTGTGCAAACAAATTGCTGATTAACTCCTCCCACTAGTGCTTTGGATGATTTGGGGGGCGACATGGGTATACTCTACTCCAGGGCTCGACAAGTCCCTGGGGCCAGGCGCCATGGTGGTATAAATTTTAGATTTGTCAGTGCCCAGTGTTTTATTCTTGGCGGCATATTTAATTGCAAGGGAGAAAGTCAGCAGCTGTAATTCCTATAGGAGCTACCACAGCTTTTTTTCTCACAGTCCCAGAAGACTTGCTCCAGAACCCATTGGACACCCCCCAACCCCCCCTCTCCATTGACTAATTTTCAAGTAATTGGAAGTTTCCAATTTGTTGAACTTGTCCAATAATTACATGTCATTATTGGTGTGGGGGGGAAAAAGCATGTCCTCAAATTACCCCAAAATAAACTATACACTGGGGTCAATCCATGTGCAGTGGTCCAGCCCTGGGTGCTTGCCCATTTTTTTATTTTTGTGTTGTGTCATGAGGAAAGTCATTTGGCCTTAAATTTCAGTCATAAGGTAGGGAAATAGTTCTATGACAAAAATGTAGTTTGAAATGTGCTGAAAATAATGGGTTTTATCTAGGGTTGCCACCTCATCCCTTTAATTCTGGACAAATATAAATTACACAGGTTCAGTGGCTGGCTGACTTCAAGACTCCCATTTCACCTAGTTTTAATCAGCCACAGAACCTTTGTAATTAACATGTGCCTAGAATTAAAGGGATGAGGTGACAACCCTAATTTTATCCCAGCTTTCTATGAGTTTTCTGAGCTGAGATACTGCATTTACGCTAAACGTCCGCAACAGTGAAAAAAATTAATATACCCCGATACAAAAATGGCCTTCATCTTAATATGAAGCTAAATAAAAATAAAGTAATGGTGGTTACTAACTAATAACACTTACAGGGGTCATCACACACAAAAAAAGAGATTTAAAAAAAAATGGACAAGCAATCAATTAATTTAATTTTCTCTTACGTCCCAAAGGATGCTGGGGCCCACAGTACTATGGGGTATAGACTGGTCCTCCAGGAGCCATTGGCACTTTAAGAGTTTGAGACTGTGGGCTGGCTCCTCCCTCTATGTTCCTCCTACCAGACTCAGTTTAGAAAATGTGCCCGGAGGAACCGGTCACAGCTAGGGGAGCTCTACAGAGCTTCTTTAGAAAAGTTTTTTTGGATTGATCCTCTTGAACATCTCCTCCACCTCCTCATGGGCAATCAGAGGTGAGGGCAGTGGGAAGGAGTTGGTGTGGTTCACAGGGAGCTTCTTGGTCGAACCTGCAGTAGAAGAGGTTCAGCTAGTTTGTTAGCCTCATGGCGGAATGCTTTGGAGGTGTCTTGTAGTTGGTGATGGCCTGCATAACTTTGCATACGGATACATGGTCCTTGGTTGAGAGATCTTTTGCCAGCTTGTCCGAGAACTGCTTATTCGCCTGCCTGATTCTTTTCATTAGGGAGTTTCTAGTGCGGTTGTATAGCGCTCTATCTTCGCAGCTGTAGGCCCTCTCGTTGGCCCGGCGAAGTTTCCTCAGCTGGGCGTTGAACCATGGCTTGTTGTTATTTATGAGTCTATGCCAAACCCATCTTTTCAGCTTCTTGAAATATTTAAGCAAAGTAAAAGAAGATTCTACTCATTCTGCTACCTGGAAAGAATAAGATCCCATCCATGCAGTGAGACCTTTGTGATTAATTTAAAATCTGATCTCTGTCTGCTGTTAAAGCAATTTCTGTAAAACCAGTAGGAAATGCAATAAATCTGATGTTCTACTATGTAGGTGAATTCTCAGCAAAATATGAAGGTTTTTGTTGTATGATAGTACATTTGGATTTTCTGGCTGAGAAAATATCATTCCACATTGATGAGTTTATTTCACAGTGATCTATGATTGCAGCAGTCTCTGTTATAACAGATTACTGTATTATGCAAGAGAATAGCTTTTATATAATTGTGTTCCAAGTTTAGGTGGCTGGGAGCAGTGTGAGAATTGGCATCAGAGGAGGTTACGATGCGTATAAAATGTTTAAAAACCATTGTGAACGAGCCTTGGAAAATAATTCATCTACAAATGTAGTCTGTGTCACTTGATAGCTGCTGCCTGCATGATGGTAGCAAATCTTTAGGTGTCCTTCCGTTTCCAGTTATGATTTGAAACATTAGCAGCGAGTAAACCTTGAGTTTATTCTTCAGGAAGAGACTTACAGCACATCGGCATGCCACACTCAAAAGAATATTACTGTTAAGACATTCTCTTAAACCAGTCATTCGAACAGTTTTTTTTTGTTTGTTTTCATTTTCTGAAACTCTAGAAACTGTTATTGGGCCAAAGTGAAAGCTTGCAGTAACTGCAGACATGATTCACCCCCTGCTGAAGACCGTAAACTAGCAAGGCATGCTCTCTATTAAGTTGCTGGTGACGAAGTCTGTACAATGTGTGCTTTTGTTTTCATTTTTTTATATTTTGTTTTGTTTACTAGTTTGGACATACATGTACTTAAGCATGAAAGAAAATCCTGTCACATATTAAGCACTTTCATCTTGTATCTCTAAGCCGCTAAAAAATGTCATCATTGCTGTAGACGTGCAAGGGTGTCAGTGACGTGCAGTCAGGGGTCACATGTCATGCTCCAATATTCTCCTCCTGATATTTTATTAGAAAAATAATTAGAGTAATACAAAGAAGATGTTGATAACTTATAAATGTCATCTTTGTATTATTCTAATAATTTTTATAAGCAAAACACAACAAATTTGCAGCACTCTGCTAGAAATACAGGGACTGGCAGGGAGAGACCAGAGGTGAGGCAGCTATGGGCTCAGCCTCCACTCTGTCATAGTCAAAACTGCCTGGAGCTGGATGAGATAGGCGCAGCAGTGTACCTATATGCCTATGTGTAATGCCCACATGAACCATCGGGTTCATATGTATGTGTGTGTATAATTCTGGCTCCGATACTAGCCAGTGTCTCGCTACACATGCCTGGTGGGTGTATATGTTGTGGGTTTTTTTCCATCATCCCCTAAATTCCTGCTGTGTGTGTTCTAGTCTGCCAGCAATTGCAGAAGTGTGAAGTTGTGCACAGTGGATCAGCAGCAGTAGCTATAAGAAATTTGGAGACTGTAGAATTATACTTAAGTTTAACTGAAAAAGCTGTTTCTGTTGCTATTGGTGTTTGTATTAAAATTTTATTTGTAAATCAGAATACTCGTACATTGGATAGATTAAACTTGTCAAAAAAACCAAAGCTTGTTTTTTAAACAAATTATCTGTCGGGACACTGTCTGTCTTAAAGGCTTGGGACGCTGCTAAAGAAACCTGATCTATGGTGAGTATGCAATTCCTAGAACTAGAACACTACCTTATGGAGACACTTATGCTGTTTTTAATTAACAGGCATGTTCACGGGTTTGGTAGTTTAAATATGTTAGACCTTCTCAGTGACTACATACATTATGTCTACATGGTCATAATGTTGACACTGATCATGTTGACAGTCGTAATGTTAACACTAGTTGTACTATCGACATTCAGTATGTCGACAATGTCATGATATAGCCATACTGTTTTTTTTTTGTCATTCTATCCCTAATGCTAATCCTAAGCCTCATGGAAAGTAGATATTTTAACCAGGTCGACCTTCAGCTGTCGACATTGTCAATGGTGACTTCATACCATACACACACAACTATAAGGGACAATACTCTGATAAGTGAAGTAAAGAGAACGGACTTAATTTAACACATTTAAAAAAAAACCCTTCCTGTTCCTTTAAAGTGATGCTGTGCTATATAATACTCAATGGACCTTATTCAGAGATGAACGCAGATCATGCAGCAATCTGCTCATCTCCTCACATGCTGGGGGCCGCCCAGCACAGGGCAATGCCGCCCATCATGTGTGAGGTTGCCTCCCGATGTGTCCGCAATTAGATTGCGGACGCATCGGAACTAAGGGTGACCACTGGCAGCGCAGCCTGGCTGTGCTGTCAGCTGGTCGGCCACCTTTTTTTTTTTTTTTTTTTTTTTACTGGAGCGGCTGCGTGTGATATCACACAGCGGCCTCAAAAAAGGTCCCGTCCCCCAACACCGCAACACTGCCCTGCGAACACCCACCACAGTCAATCACACTGTGGCGGCATCCCTCCGCGGCTGCGTCCATCTCAGGATCAGCCCCTAAGTCAGCTAGTATGTAAAAGGGTAAGTCATGTGCGTGTAGGCTTTCTATGCTCATAACTAACAGGAACAAAGTGTCTGTGCTGCATTTGCGCCACACAGCCTCTCCTGGCATGCCAGGGCCCATGACTTGGATGCATCAGGAGATTAAGCTGATTACATTTATACTTATATCTTTGTGCGTATATCTGTGTGCGACTGAGTCTGAATCTGCATACAAAGTGCCATGGTGCCCCGACCTTTTTTTTTTTTTTTTCCATGCCAAGTTCCGCTGTGTTTTATATACAAGCTCAATTGTTCAGATGTACAAGAGTCACATATCAAATTATTCAGCAGAGTCTCCCGGTATGTCCTAGTTGCATTGCTTTGCAACTAAGATGCAGTTTTAGAGGGGAAAAAAAAAAAGACTCCTGACACTGCAGATGTAGTAACGCTCATCTATGTCGCAATGCATACGCACGGGCATAGTGCGAACGTGTCTGGCAGCCGCCGTTCACTCCATAGGCTTAGGCACATAGTCGCATGCATGCGCCATCGCAGAGATGAGCGTGGCTACATCTGTAGTTGCACGGGTCCTGTCACTTCACTCATGCCCAGGCATCTTCCACTACATGTGTGCATGTGGTACTGAGGCTAGATTTATGAGGATACATCTGTACACAGTGATAATCTGAGACCCTTTACTAGATATACAAAAAAAAAAAAAAAATATATATATATATATATATATATATATATATATATATATAGAACAAGTGGAAGGACTGCGGCACTCAGATTTAAAGATGAAAAAGATGCTAGTTTATTAGGACAAAGCCATCATCAAAAATGCCGTGTGGCACTACACGGCATTTTTGATGATGGCTTTGTCCTAATAAACTAGCATCTTTTTCATCTTTAAATCTGAGTGCCGCAGTCCTTCCACTTGTTCTATCAAATTTCTACTGAAGGCACCGCAACAAATAGATATCAGCCACGAGTGACGGTTCTTTCTTGCACACTATATATATATATATATATATATATATATATATATATATATATATATATATATATATATATATATATATACATACACACATTTATTTCTCTAACGTCCTAAGTGGATGCTGGGGACTCCGTAAGGACCATGGGGAATAGCGGCTCCGCAGAAGACTGGGCACATCTAAAGAAAGCTTTAGGACTAACTGGTGTGCACTGGCTCCTCCCCCTATGACCCTCCTCCAAGCCTCAGTTAGATTTCTGTGCCCGACGAGAAGGGTGCACACTAGGGGCTCTCCTGAGCTTCTTAGTGAAAGTTTTAGTTTAGGTTTGTTATTTTCAGTGAGACCTGCTGGCAACAGGCTCACTGCATCGAGGGACTAAGGGGAGAAGAAGCGAACTCACCTGCGTGCAGAGTGGATTGGGCTTCTTGGCTACTGGACATTAGCTCCAGAGGGACGATCACAGGCCCAGCCTGGATGGGTCCCGGAGCCGCGCCGCCGGCCCCCTTACAGAGCCAGAAGAGCGAAGAGGTCCGGAAAAATCGGCGGCAGAAGACGTTCCTGTCTTCAATAAGGTAGCGCACAGCACACTTCATACTCCGGTCACTGAGGGTGCAGGGCGCTGGGGGGGGCGCCCTGAGACGCAATAAAACATGATAAAAATACCTTACATGGCAAAAAATACATCACATATAGCTCCTGGGCTATATGGATGCATTTAACCCCTGCCAGAATATACAGAAAAACGGGTGATAAGGCCGCCGAAAAGGGGGCGGAGCCTATCTCCTCAGCACACTGGCGCCATTTTCCCTCACAGCTCAGTTGGAGGGAAGCTCCCTGGCTCTTCCCTGCAGTCACTACACTACAGAAAGGGTTAAAAAAAGAGAGGGGGGCACTAATTAGGCGTAGTATTAAAACATACAGCAGCTATAAGGGGAAAAACACTTATATAAGGTTATCCCTGTATATATATATATAGCGCTCTGGTGTGTGCTGGCATACTCTCCCTCTGTCTCCCCAAAGGGCTAGTGGGGTCCTGTCCTCTATCAGAGCATTCCCTGTGTGTGTGCTGTGTGTCGGTACGTTTGTGTCGACATGTATGAGGAGAAAAAATGTGGAGACGGAGCAGAGTGTCTGTAACAGTGATGTCACCACCTAGGGGGTCGACACCTGAGTGGATGTACTGTTGAAAATTACGTGACAGTGTCAGCTCTGTATAAAAAAACAGTGGTTGACTTGACATGAGACAGCCGGCTACTCAGCTTGTGCCTGTCCAGACGTCTCATAGGCCGTCAGGGGCTCTAAAGCGCCCGTTACTTCAGATGGCAGATACAGACGCCGACACGGATACTGACTCCTGTGTCGACGGTGAAGAGACAACCGTGTTTTCCAGTAGGGCCACACGTTACATGATTGAGACAATGGAAAATGTTTTATACATTTCTGATAATACGAGTACCACCAAAAAGGGGTATTATGTTCGGTGAGGGAAAAACTACCTGTAGTTTTCCTGAATCTGAGAAATAAAATGAGATGTGTGATGATGCGTGGGTTTCCCCCCGATAACAATTGATAATTTCTTAAAAAGTATTGGCTGTATACCCTTTCCCGCCAGAGGTTAGGGTGCGTTGGGAAACACCCCCTAGGGGGGATTAAGGCGCTCACACGCTTGTAAGAACAAGGGCTCTACCCTCTCATGAGATGGCCGCCCTTAAGGATCCTGCTGATAGAAAGCAGGAGGGTATCCAAAAATGTATTCACACACATACTGGTGTTATACTGCGACCAGCAATCGCCTCAGCCTGGAGGTGCAGTGCTGGGTTGGCATGGTCGGATTCCCTGACTGGAAATATTGATATCCTAGATAAGGATAGTATATTATTGCCTATAGAGCATTTAAAAGATGCATTTCTATATATGCAGGATGCACAGCGGAATATTTGCCGACTGGCATCAAGTATAAGTGCGTTGTCCAATTCTACCAGTAAAATGGTCAGGTGATGCGGATTCCAAACGGCATTTGGAAGTATTGCCTTTGAAAGGGGACATTTGGGGTCGGTCTTTTAGACCTGGTGGCCACGGCAACAACTGGGAAATCCACGTTTGTACCCCAGGTCGCCTCTCAAAATAAGACGCCGTATTATCAGGCGCAGTCCTTTGTTGGCAAGCGGACAAAAGGTTCCTCTTTTCTGCTCGTGACAGAGGGAGAGGAAAAAGGCTGAAGAGATTACCCAGTTCCCAGGAACAGAAATCCTTTCCCGCCTCTGCAAAGCCCTCAGTATGACGCTAGGGCCTTACAGGCTCAGGCACGGTGGGGGCCCGTTCTCAATGAATTTCAGTGCGCAGTGGGCTCACTCGCAAGTAGACCCCTGGATCCTTCAGGTAATATCTCAAGGGTACATATTGAAATTCGAGAGGTCTCCCCCTCGCCGTTTCCAAAAGTCGGCTTTACCGACGTCTCCCTCTGACAGGGAGGCCGTTTTGGAAGCCATTCACAAGCTGTATTCCCAGCAGGTGATAATCAAGGTACCCCTCCTGCAACAGGGAACGGGGTATTATTCCACACTATTGTGGTACCGAAGCCAGACGGCTCGGTGAGACCGATTCTAAATCTAAAATCTAAAATCTTTGAACACTTACATACAGAGGTTCAAATTCAAGATTGAGTCACTCAGAGCAGTGATTGCGAACCTGGAAGAAGGGGACTACATGATGTCTCGGGACATCAAGGATGCTTACCTTCATGTCAAAATTTACCCTTCTCACCAAGGGTACCTCAGGTTATGGTACAGAACTGTCACTATCAGTTCAGACGCTGCCGTAGGGATGGTCCACGACACCCCGGGTCTTTACCAAGGTAATGGCCGAAATGATATCCCTTCGAAGGAAGGGAATTTTAGTTATCCCTTACTTGGACGATTCCCTGATAAGGGTAAGATCCAGGGAACAGTTGGAAGTCGGTGTAGCACTATCTCAGGTAGTGTTGCGGCAGCACGATTGGATTCTCAATATTCCAAAATCGCAGCTGGTTCCGACGACTTGTCTTCTGTTTCCTAGGGATGTTCCTGGACACAGTCCAGAAAAAAGGTGTTTCTCCCGGAAGAGAAAGCCAGGGAGTTATCCGAGCTAGTCAGGAACCTCCTAAAACCGAACCAAGTCTCAGTGCATCAATGCACAAGGGTTCTGGGTAAAAAATATATGTTTCCAGGACGGCTGGAGTCAGGAAATCTGACTCGCTGTTTATCCTGTGTGCACCCAACAAGCTGGGTGCTCCTGCTTCTAAGCAGACTATTGCTCGTTGGATTTGTAGTACAATTCAGCTTGCACATTCTGTGGCAGGCCTGCCACAGCCAAAAATCTGTAAATGCCCACTCCACAAGGAAGGTGGGCTCATCTTGGGCGGCTGCCCGAGGGGTCTCGGCTTTACAACTTTGCCGAGCAGCTACTTGGTCAGGAGCAAATACGTTTGTAAAATTCTACAAAATTGATATCCTGGCTGAGGAGGACCTGGAGTTCTCTCATTTGGTGCTGCAGAGTCATCCGCACTCTCCCGCCCGTTTGGGAGCTTTGGTATAATCCCCATGGTCCTTACGGAGTCCCCAGCATCCACTTAGGACGTTAGAGAAAATAAGAATTTACTTACCGATAATTCTATTTCTCATAGTCCGTAGTGGATGCTGGGCGCCCATCCCAAGTGCGGATTGTCTGCAATACTTGTACATAGTTATTGTTACAAAAATCGGGTTATTATTGTTGTGAGCCATCTTTCAGAGGCTCCTCTGTTATCATGCTGTTAACTGGGTTCAGATCACAGGTTATACGGTGTGATTGGTGTGGCTGGTATGAGTCTTACCCGGGATTCAAAATCCTTCCTTATTGTGTACGCTCGTCCGGGCACAGTATCCTAACTGAGGCTTGGAGGAGGGTCATAGGGGGAGGAGCCAGTGCACACCAGTTAGTCCTAAAGCTTTCTTTAGATGTGCCCAGTCTCCTGCGGAGCCGCTATTCCCCATGGTCCTTACGGAGTCCCCAGCATCCACTACGGACTATGAGAAATAGAATTATCGGTAAGTAAATTCTTATTTTCTCTTACGTCCTAGAGGATGCTGGGGTCCACATTAGTACCATAGGGTATAGACTGGTCCCTTGGGAGCCATGAGCACTTTAAGAGTTTAAAGTGTGGGCTGGCTCCTCCCTCTATGCCCCTCCTACCAGACTCAGTTTAGAAAAAGTTCCCGGAGGCACAGAGTTAGGTACAGGGAGACTGCTGGCAACAGCCTCCCTGCTTTGTGGGACTTGAAGGGGGGGGGGGGGGGGGGGGGGGAGTAGGATCCAACCCTAGAGGTTAATGGCCCCTATCTCCGCTGACAGGACACTGAGCTCCTGAGGGTGATGATTGCAAGCCCAAGAGGCAACCGCTCACTCCCGCAGCACTGCCGCCACCCCCTAACAGAGCCAGAAGATCGAGGTGGTGAGTGTGACGCCGGTGCCCCGATAAGCGGGTCACCGGCGAGAATGGCGGCACAGGGGTAGGAGCACAGTTGTGCGATACTGTGAGGGGCGCCCTGGGCCAGCGCAATACCCTAAACACTGGTCACTATGGCTATCAGGGACTCTGTACTGCTGCTAGCAACGATTTACCTCAGGCCAGTATAAAATCAGAAGTGCGGGAAGACGCGCCATTACAGGGGGCGGAGCTTCTCAGAGCGGATCCAGCACTCACCAGCGCCATTTTCTCTCTGCAGATCACAGCCAAGAGACCCTCCACATAACTCCAGCTATCCTGTACGGTACCAGGGGGCTATAGAAGGAGGGGAGAGTGTTATTCACTGTTATTTCTCTGACGTCCTAGTGGATGCTGGGAACTCCGTAAGGACCATGGGGAATAGCGGCTCTGCAGGAGACTGGGCACAACTAAAGAAAGCTTTAGGACTACCTGGTGTGCACTGGCTCCTCCCTCTATGACCCTCCTCCAGACCTCAGTTAGAATTTTGTGCCCGGCCGAGCTGGATGCACACTAGGGGCTCTCCTGAGCTCTTAGTAAAGAAAGTATATTTTAGGTTTTTTATTTTCAGTGAGATCTGCTGGCAACAGACTCACTGCTACGAGGGACTTAGGGGAGAGAAGCGGACCTACCTGCTTGCAGCTAGCTTGGGCTTCTTAGGCTACTGGACACCATTAGCTCCAGAGGTATCGAACACAGGCCCAGCCTCGGTCGTCCGGTCCCGGAGCCGCACCGCCGTCCTCCTTGCAGAGCCAGAAGCAAGAAGATCGTCCAGGAAATCGGCGGCAGAAGACTCCGGTCTTCATTAAGGTAGCGCACAGCACTGCAGCTGTGCGCCATTGCTCCCTGTGCACACCACATACTCCGGTCACTGATGGGTGCAGGGCGCTGGGGGGGGGGCACCCTGGGCAGCAATTAGAGTACCTTAAGAGTGGCAAATCACACATAATATAGCCTAATAAGCCATATATGTGTAAAATACCCCTGCCACATTATGATTATAAGAGCGGGAGAAGTCTGCCGAAAAAGGGGCGGGGCTATCTCCCTCAGCACACTGGCGCCATTTTCTCTTTACAGTGCAGCTGGAAGACAGCTCCCCAGGCTCTCCCCTGTAGTTTTCAGGCTCAAAGGGTTAAAAAGAGAGGGGGGGCACTAAATTTAGGCGCAAATCTGTGTATTATAGCAGCTATAAGGGAAAAATCACTGTGGGTAGTGTGAATCCCTGCATTATATAGCGCTCTGGTGTGTGCTGGCATACTCTCTCTCTGTCTCCCCAAAGGACTTTGTGGGGTCCTGTCCTCAGTCAGAGCATTCCCTGTGTGTGTGCGGTGTGTCGGTACGGCTGTGTCGACATGTTTGATGAGGAGGCTTATGTGGAGGCGGAGCAGATGCCGATAAATGTGATGTCACCCCCTGTGGGGTCGACACCTGAGTGGATGGACATGTGGAAGGAATTACGTGACAGTGTCAACTCCTTACATAAAATGTTTGACGACATAGCAGATGTGGGACAGCCGGCTTCTCAGCCCGTGCCTGCCCAGGCGTCTCAAAAGCCACCAGGGGCCCTAAAACGCCCACTACCTCAGATGGCAGACACAGATGTCGACACGGATACTGACTCCAGTGTCGACGACGATGAGACTACTGTACATTCCAATAGAGCCACCCGTTACATGATTACGGCAATAAAAAATGTGTTGCACATTTCTGATATTACCCCAGGTACCACAAAAAAGGGTATTATGTTTGGGGAGAAAAAAGCTTCCAGTGGTTTTTTCCCCCATCTGATGAACTAAATGTGTGAAGAAGCGTGAGTTTCCCCCAATAAGAAACTGGTAATTTCTAAAAGGTTACTATGGCGTACCCTTTCCCGCCAGAGGATAGGTCACGTTGGGAGACATTCCCTAGGGTGGATAAAGCGCTCACACGTCTGTCAAAGAAGGTGGCACTACCGTCTCAGGACACGGCCGCCCTAGAGGAGCCTGCAGATAGAATGCAGGAGGCTATCCTGAAGTCTGTATATACACACTCAGGCATTATACTGAGACCAGCTATTGCTTCAGCATGAATGTGCAGTGCTGCAGCTGCGTGGTCAGATTCTCTGTACCTTAAGACAGGGACACTATATTGCTAACCATAGAGCATATTAAAGACGCAGTCTTATACATGAGAGATGCACAGAGGGATAATTGCCGACTGGCATCTAAAATAAACGCAATGTCCATTCTGCCAGGAACTCGGCAGTGGACAGGTGTTGCTGATTCTAAAAGGCACATGGAAGTTTTGCCTTACAAGGGTGAGGAGTTGTTTGGGGATGGTCTCTCGGACCTCGTTTCCACAGCTACAGCTGGGAAATCAACAGTTTGCCCCATGTTCCCTCACAGCCAAAGAAAGCACCGTATTATCAGGTACAGTCCTTTCGGCCCCAGAAAGGCAAGCGGGTTAAAGGCGCGTCCTTTCTGCCCAGAGGCAGAGGTAGAGGGAAAAAGCTGCAGCATACAGCCAGTTCCCAGGAACAAAAGTCCTCCCCCGCTTCCTCTAAGTCTACCGCATGACGCTGGGGCTCCACAGGCGGAGCCAGGTATGGTGGGGGCCCGTCTCAAGAATTTCAGCGACCAGTGGGCTCGCTCACGGGTGGATCCCTGGATTCTACAGGTAGTATCTCAGGGGTACAAGCTGGAATTCGAGACGTCTCCCCCTCGCCGTTTCCTCAAATCTGCCTTGCCGACAGCTCCCTCAGACAGGGAGGCAGTGCTGGAGGCAATTTCACAAGCTGTATTCGCAGCAGGTGATAGTCAAGGTACCCCTTCTTCAACAGGGACGGGGTTACTATTCCACAATGTTTGTGGTACCGAAACCGGACGGTTCGGTGAGACCCATTTTAAATTTGAAATCCTTGAACACTTATATACGAAGGTTCAAGTTCAAAATGGAATCGCTCAGGGCGGTTATTGCAAGCCTGGACGAAGGGGATTACATGGTATCACTGGACATCAAGGATGCTTACCTGCATGTCCCCATTTACCCCCCTCACCAGGAGTACCTCAGATTTGTGGTACAGGACTGTCATTACCATTTCCAGACGTTGCCGTTTGGTCTATCCACGGCACCGAGGGTATTTACCAAGGTAATGGCAGAGATGATGATACTCCTTCGAAGGAAGGGAGTTATAATTATCCCGTACTTGGACGATCTCCTTATAAAGGCGAGGTCCAGGGAACAGTTGCTGATCGGAGTAGCACTAGCTGGGGCAGTGCTACAACAGCACGGCTGGATCCTGAACATTCCGAAGTCGCAGCTGGTTCCTACAACGCGTCTACTGTTCCTGGGGATGGTTCTCGGCACAGAACAGAAAAAAAGTGTTTCTCCCGGAGGAGAAGGCCAAGGAGTTGTCATCTCTAGTCAGAGACCTCCTAAAACCAAAACAGGTGTCGGTGCACCATTGCACGCGAGTCCTGGGAAAGATGGTGGCTTCTTACGAAGCAATTTCATTCGGAGGGTTCCATGCAAGGATCTTTCAGTGGGATCTGTTGGACAGGTGGTCCGGATCGCATCTCCAGATGCATCGGCTGATAACCCTGTCTCCAAGGGCCAGGGTGTCGCTGTTGTGATGGCTGCAGAGTGCTCATCTTCAAGAGGGCCGCAGATTCGGCATACAGGACTGGGTCCTGGTGACCTCGGATGCCAGCCTTCGAGGTTGGGGGGCAGTCACACAGGGAAGAAACTTCCAAGGACAATGGTCAAGTCAGGAGACTTCCCTACACATAAATATTCTGGAACTAAGGGCCATTTGCAATGCCCTAAGTCAGGCAAGACCCCTGCTTCAAAACCAGCCGGTGGTGATCTAGTCAGACAACATCACGGCGGTCGCCCATGTAAACCGACAGGGCGGCACAAGAAGCAGGATGGCAATGGCACAAGGATTCTCCGATGGGCGGAAAATCATGTGTTAGCACTGTCAGCAGTGTTCATTCCCGGAGTGGACAACTGGGAAGCAGACTTTCTCAGCAGACACGACCTCCACCCGGGAGAGTGGGGACTTCATCCAGAAGTCTTCCAAATGATTGTACACCATTGGGAAGGGCCACAGGTGGACATGATGGCGTCCCGCCTCAACAAAAAGCTAAAATGTTATTGCGCCAGGTCAAGGGACCCTCAGGCGATAGCTGTGGACGCTCTGGTAACACCGTGGGTGTACCAGTCGGTGTATGTGTTCCTTCCTCTGCCTCTCATACCCAAGGTACTGAGAATAATAAGAAGGAGAGGAGTAAGAACTATACTCGTGGTTCCGGATTGACCAAGAAGATCTTGGTACCCAGAACTTCAAGAAATGATCTCAGAGGACCCATGGCCTCTGCCGCTCAGACAGGACCTGCTGCAGCAGGGGCCCTGTCTGTTCCAAGACTTACCGCGGCTGCGTTTGATGGCATGGCGGTTGAACACCGGATCCTGAAGGAAAAGGGCATTCCGGAGGAAGTTATCCCTACGCTAATTAAAGCTAGGAAAGAAGTGACCGCAAACCATTATCACCGCATATGGCGGAAATATGTTGCGTGGTGCGAGGCCAGGAAGGCCCCAACGGAGGAATTCAGCTGGGTCGATTTCTGCACTTCCTACAGTCAGGGGTGACTATGGGCCTAAAATTGGGTTCCATTAAGGTCCAGATTTCGGCTCTATCGATTTTCTTCCAAAAAGAACTGGCTTCACTACCTGAAGTTCAGACATTTGTTAAGGGAGTGCTGCATATTCAGCCCCCTTTTGTGCCCCCAGTGGCACCTTGGGATCTCAACGTGGTGTTGGATTTCCTAAAGTCGCATTGGTTTGAACCACTTAAAACCGTGGAACTAAAATATCTCACGTGGAAAGTGGTCATGCTGTTGGCCTTGGCTTCGGCCAGGCGTGTGTCAGAATTGGCGGCTTTGTCTTGTAAAAGCCCTTATCTGATTTTCCATATGGATAGGGCGGAACTGAGGACTCGTCCCCAATTTCTCCCAAAGGTGGTTTCAGCGTTTCATTTGAACCAGCCTATTGTGGTGCCTGCGGCTACTTGTGACTTGGAGGACTCCAAGTTGCTGGACGTAGTCCGGGCCCTAAAAATCTATGTTTCCAGAAAGACTGACTCGCTATTTATCCTGCATGCGCCCAACAAGTTGGGTGCACCTGCTTCAAAGCAGACTATTGCTCGCTGGATCTGTAGCACGATTCAACTTGCACATTCTGCGGCTGGACTGCCGCATCCTACATCTGTAAAAGCCCATTCCACGAGGAAGGTGGGCTCTTCTTGGGCGGCTGCCCGAGGGGTCTCGGCTTTACAACTTTGCCGAGCAGCTACTTGGTCGGGGTCAAACACATTTGCTAAAATTCTACAAGTTTGATACCCTGGCTGAGGAGGACCTAGAGTTCGCTCATTCGGTGCTGCAGAGTCATCCGCTTTCTCCCGCCCGTTTGGGAGCTTTGGTATAATCCCCATGGTCCTTACGGAGTTCCCAGCATCCACTAGGACGTCAGAGAAAATAAGATTTTACTCACCGGTAAATCTATTTCTCGTAGTCCGTAGTGGATGCTGGGCGCCCGTCCCAAGTGCGGATTGTCTGCAATACTTGTATATAGTTATTGTTTAACTAAAGGGTTATTGTTGAGCCATCTGTTGAGAGGCTCAGTTATATTTCATACTGTTAACTGGGTATAGTATCACGAGTTATACGGTGTGATTGGTGTGGCTGGTATGAGTCTTACCCGGGATTCAAAATCCTTTCCTTATTGTGTCAGCTCTTCCGGGCATAGTATCTTAACTGAGGTCTGGAGGAGGGTCATAGAGGGAGGAGCCAGTGCACACCAGGTAGTCCTAAAGCTTTCTTTAGTTGTGCCCAGTCTCCTGCGGAGCCGCTATTCCCCATGGTCCTTACGGAGTTCCCAGCATCCACTACGGACTACGAGAAATAGATTTACCGGTGAGTAAAATCTTATTATTGCTGTTTAATCTATTAAGGTTACTCAGTCAGCGCCAGGCATTTATCATATAACTGCCTACTGGGGCGCTGTGTGTGCTGGCTCCTTATACTCTGTCTCTCCCTGAAGGTACTCTGGGGGAAATTGTGTCTGACATTTTCCTGTGTGTGTGTGTGTGTGTATGGTTATATATCTCACATTACCATGTCTAGGGACTCTGTTTCTTGTGCTGCAGAGTGTGTATCTTCTCCAGAGGAGTCTTCCATGTACTCAGGAATGCAATATACTGTCTCAGCCCTCTGAATCCGAACCCCAATGGGTGGATTCTTTTAAGGGAATGATATCCCAGATTTCATCTAGGATTGCTCATAATGAGACTGGATCACAGGTTTTGAAAAGATCTGTAGAGGTTTTGGCCTTCATTCCGAGTTGTTAGCTGCTTTTAGCAGCATTGCACACGCTAGGCCGCCGCCCTCTGGGAGTGTATTTTAGCTTAGCAGAATAGCGAACGAAAGAGTAGCAGAATTGCGAATAAATAATTCTTAGCAGTTTCTGAGTAGCTCGAGACTTACTCCTACACTGCGATCAGCTCAGTCCGTTTCGTTCCTGGTTTGACGTCACAAACACGCCCTGCGTTCGGCCAGCCACTCCCCTGTTTCCCCAGACACTCCCGCGTTTTATCCTGGCACGCCTGCGTTTTTCCGCACACTCCCAGAAAATGGTCAGTTTCCGCCCAGAAACACCCACTTCCTGTCAATCACACTCCGATCACTTCAACGATGAAAATTCTTCGTTCGGACATGAGTAAATCTACTAAGTTTTGTGCTAAAATACTTAGCGCATGCGCGCTGCGTACCATGCGCATTTCTGCCTTAATCGCTCCGTTGCGAAAATCGGCAACGAGCGAACAACTCGGAATGACCCACTTTGTCGTGTTCAGCTCCCGCTACCTCATCCAAGTCCCCTGTTGTACATCCTAAAAAGCGTGCTCTTGCACAAATAATGCATGTTGACACGGATACCGACTCTGATTCAGAGGACTGTGATGGTGATATACGTGGGGGGGGGGGGCATCCCTTGCTAAGGGGGTGCGACTCATAATTGAGGCTATTAGGGATATTTTACACATTACTGATAAGGTTCCTGAGCAAGTGGAGGAGGCTTACTTTACTGACCATGAGAAAGCCTCCCTTACCTTCCCTGCGTCTAAAGAATTGAACGCATTTTTGAAAAATCCTGGGAAAATTCGGGGGGAAAAGTTTCAGATCCCTAAAAGGTTTCTCATTGCTTTTCCTTTCCCTGAGGAGGATAGGAAAAAGTGGGAAAACCCACCGGTCGTAGACGCTTCTGTTTCTAGGTTGTCTAAAAAAAGTGGTTTTACCTGTTCCTGGGTCCACAGCTTTAAAGGAGTCGGCTGACCGCAAGATTGAGGCTACACTCAAATCTTTATACAAAGCAAATGGCGTAGCTTTGAGACCCACTATTGTTTGTGCATGGATTTCTAAAGGCACTTTACTAGAGGATTTAGATTCTATGGATAGAAGTGACATTGAATTGTTTTTGCGTCACATACAGGATTCTGCAGGTTTAATGGTGGAAGCCATGAAAGACCTTGGACATCTGAACGCGAGAGCTTCTTCCATGTCTGTCTCGGCACGCAGAGATCTCTGGCTGTCCCAATGGTCTGCGGACGCGGAATCCAAGAAAAGTGTGGAGAACCTACCCTTCACAGGTCGGGCTCTGTTTGGGGAAGCGTTAGATGCGTTGATCTCCATGGCAACTGCGGTTAAGTCAACTTTTCTTCCCTCTGCTACACCACCGACTAAGAAATCATATTCTACGTCTGCGATGCAATCCTTTTGAACGCAAAAGCAAACGAGTCCAAATCCCCCTCCACTTTCTTTAGAGTTGGTCGGCGGAAATCCCGAAAAGTTGCACCCACAGGTTCCCAGGAACAGAAGTCTGGTTCTGCTTCCTCACAATCCTCGGCATGACGGTGGACCTCCCAGCCTGGAGATCGGGCATGTGGGAGCAAGACTAAGAAATTTCGGTCATGTCTGGGCGTCCTCAGGCCTGGACCCCTGGGTACAAGATATTGTTACCCAGGGGTGCAGACTGTTGCCAGCTTCGCTGACATAAAGTGCTATCCTACAGGAAGCCATTAAAAAATTGCTAAGGTCAAATATCATTGTTCCAGTTCCACCTCACCTACACCACAAGGGTTATTACTCAAACCTGTTTGTGGTACCGAAACCGGATGTTTCGGTAAGACCGATATTAAACCTAAAGTCATTGAACCCCTACTTGAGGGAATTCAAATTCAAGATGGAGTCTCTGAGAGCAGTGATCTCAGGTCTGGAGGAGGGGGAATTCCTGGTATCCCTGGATATCAAGGATGCGTACCTTCACATTCCGATCTGGCCGACTCACCAGGCTTATCTCAGATTTGCGCTGCTGGACTGTCACCATCAGTGTCAGGCGCTGCCATTTGGCCTCTCCAGGGCACCAAGAGTGTTCACCAAGGTTATGGCTGAGTTGATGCTACTCCTCCGAAAACAGGGTGTGAACATAATTCCTTATCTGGACTACCTGCTGATAAAAACGTCTTCCAGGGAGAAGCTATTACAGAACATTGCTCTCTCAACTCAACCGCTACAGGATCATGGATGGATCCTGAACCTTCCAAAATCGCATTTGGAGCCATCGAGGAGACTGTCCTTCCTGGGGATGATCCTCGACACGAAAGTACAGAGGGTGTTTCTACCGGAAGAGAAAGCGTTGGTGATGCAAGCAATGGTCCGGGAGGTCTTGAAGCCAAACCGGGTATCTGTTCATCAGTACATTCGCCTTCTGGGGAAGATGGTTGCCTCCTACGAGGCTCTACAATACGGAAGATTTCATGCACGGCCCTTCCAACTGGATCTCTTGGACAAATGGCTGGGATCTCATCTTCACATGCCCAAGAGGATACGTCTGTCTCCGAAAGCCAGAATCTTGCTTCTCTGGTGGCTGCAAACCTCTCACATACTAGAGGTCCGCAGGTTCGGGATTCAGAATTGGATCCTCCTAACCACAGATACAAGTCTCAGAGGTTGGGGAGCAGTCACCCAAGGGGAAAACTTCCAGGGAAGGTGGTCAAGCGGTACTATTCCAGGTCGAGGGATACACAAGCAGTGGGCGCCCTAGTAACTCCGTGGGTGTTCAAGTCAGTGTATGTGTTCCCTCCACTTCCACTCATCCCAAGGATTCTCAAACTAATCAAAAGAACAAGAGTTCAGGCGATCCTCATTGCTCCAGACTGGCCAAGAAGGACTTGGTATGCGGATCTTCTGGGGTTACTGCTGGAAGATCCGAGGCCTCTTCCTCTTCGGGAGGACCTTCTGCAACAGGGGCCGTTCGCTTATCAAGACTTACCATGGCTACGTTTGGCGGTATGGAGGTTGAACGCCAGATCTTAGCTCGGAAGGGCATTCCGAACAAAGTTATTCCTACCCTGATACAGGCTAGGAAAGGTGTAACGTCAAGACATTACCATCGCATTTGGAAATAGTATGTGTCTTGGTGTGAATCCAAGAATTTTCCTACAGGGGAGTTTCAACTTGGACGGTTTTCTCCTCTTCCTGCAAGCAGGTGTGGATGTGGGCCTGCGTTTGGGCTCCATAAAAGTCCAGATTTCGGCCTTGTCCATTTTCTTCCAGAAACAATTGGTTGCCTCTGCTGAGGTTCAGACTTTCTTGAAAGGGGTTCTGCACATCCAATCTCCCTTTGTGCCTCCCATGGCACCTTGGGATCTCAACATGGTGCTGCAGTTCCTGCAATTGGATTGGTTTGAGCCTTCACAGGAGGTTGAGGTCAAGTTTCTTACTTGGAAGGCTGTCACACTCTTGGCATTGACATCTGCTAGACGTGTGTCAAAATTGGGGGCATTGTCCTGCAAGAGCCCTATTTGATTTTTCAAGCAGATAGAGCTGAGCTCAGGACGCGTCAGCACTGTCTTTCGAAGGTTGTGTCTACTTTTCATATCAATCAACCTATTGTGGTGCCAGTGGCTACTGACTCCTCAATCACCTCGACGTCCTTGAATGTTGTAAGGGCTTTAAAGATTTGTGTGATGATTACCTCTCGTCACAGAAAGTCGGACGCTCTGTTTGTCCTTTATGATCCCAACAAGGTTGGGTGTCCTGCGTCTAAGCAGACGATTTCTCGATCAGATGTACTATCCAGCATGCTTATTCTACGGCAGGTTTGCCGTGTCCATCGTCTGTTAAGGCCCACTCTACTCGTAAGGTGGGTTCTTCCTGGGCAGCTGCTCGGGGTGTCTTGGCTTTACAACTTTGCCGAGCAGCAACTTGGTCAGGGTCGAACACGGTTGCTAAGTTCTACATGTTCGATACTTTGGCCTATGAGGACCTAAAGTTTGGTCAGTCGGTTCTGCAGGAGCCTCCTAGCTCTCCCTCCCGTACTGGGAGCTTTGGTACATCCCCATGGTACTAATGTGGATCCCAGCATCCTCTAGGACGTAAGAGAAAATAGGATTTTAATTACCTACCGATAAATCCTTTTCTCGTAGTCCATAGAGGATGCTTGGCGCCCGCCCAGCGCTTAGTTTTCCTGGATTTGTTACTTAGTTAAGTACTGCAATGTTACTTGGTTAAGTACTGTTGTTCAGCCGTTGCTGAATTGTTTCAAGCTGGTTAGCTTGGCTTTCTGTTGTTATGGGTGAGCTGGTGTGAATTTCACCACTATCTGTGTATTTCCTTCTCTCGAAATATGTCCGTCTCCTCAGGCACAGTTTCTAGACTGAGTCTGGTAGGAGGGGCACAGAGAGAAGAGCCAGCCCACACTAGCTGGTTAGCTTGGCTTTCTGTTGTTATGGGTGAGCTGGTGTGAATTTCACCACTATCTGTGTATTTCCTTCTCTCGAAATATGTCCGTCTCCTCAGGCACAGTTTCTAGACTGAGTCTGGTAGGAGGGGCACAGAGAGAAGAGCCAGCCCACACTATTAAACTCTTAAAGTGCCCATGGCTCCCAAGGGACCCGGCTATACCCCATGGTACTAATGTGGACCCCAGCATCCTCTACGGACTACGAGAAAAGGATTTACCGGTAGGTAATTAAAATCCTATAATAATAATAATAAAAATAAATATATATATATACACACACACACAGAAAACCACAGCACTCGCCACCCCAGAAGCGGGGTACAGCAATGCACTAACCACTCAAAGGGTGGGGTGCACGTAACACAGCACTCGCCATTCCAGAAGAGGGGTACACAGCTGCACTTACCACTCACAGGGTGGGGTGCATGTAGCCCATAACCACATCGCTCTAATACATACAAACAGAAAACCCACTTTGGTGAGTGCTGGGTTTTCTGTTTGTGTGTGTATGTATATATATAGATAGATAGATAGATAGATATAGATGAAACAAAATAGGCGGCACTCTAGAGTAATGCTGACAAAATAAACACACCTTGTTTAGTGCATCTGATCCAGTGTGTGTGCTGTCTGTATTTTTGCTTTTTCTTCATCACGTTAGACTTGGCACCTTATTTAATTTTTTTCCTGTTTTATTTTGGGTAAGTGCCTATTGTATACACACATACTGTATATGTATGTATGAAAGTATGGGATCCGATCTCTAGGTCGACAGGGTCTCTAGGTTGACATGTTCTTGGTCGACAAATCAAAAGGTCGACATGAGTTTTTCGCAATTTAAAAAAAAAACTTTTTCATAGTTAACGATCCACGCTACGATTGGGAATAGTAACCTTGCCCAAAGCATGGCGAGCAAAGTGAAACGGTGCACTAATTGGGGTTCCCGGTCACTGTACGGAGAAAACGACACCGATTTTTTTTTTTAAAAAGTAATGTCGACCTTTTGACCGGTTGACCTACAGACCCTGTCGACCAATAGTGGTCCACCTAGACACGGTCGACCTTCAATACCACACCCGTATTGTGTTTTTTTTCTAAGGATGCTTCCTTGAGATAGTTAACACTATGCAATCTATATAATTAGTACTTGCAGGCATGAAGTAAAACGTATATAGCATGTAGTCCTTAGCATGTATAAAACAATGGGTTCGGTATGACATCCCGGTGGTCGGGATGCCGGTGGTCACATGACCGACAGCAACATCCTGACATCAGAGGTGGTTGTATTTTTACCCTCCCCTACCTTAACCCTACCTCTAACCCACCAAGGGTGGTGGCTAAGGCTAACCCCCCCTCTAGTGTTTAACCCTAACCTCTCCCACCCCCAGTGCCTAACAGTAACACCCACCCCCTGCCCCTTAACTCGAACTTCAATACTTACCTTCGGGAAGTCAGATATCGGTGTCCAGCTCCAGCCTCCTGAGTGGTGTCAGGATTCCGGAGTCTGTCACAAGACCGCCGGCATCCCGAACAACCATAGGCTTCAAACAGTGCAGTTATCTCATTCGACACACATATGATGCAGGGGATACGGTCATTAGGTCAACCACACTTAGGTGGACATGGTCATTAGGTCGACATGAGTTTTTCACATTTTTTTCCTTAATTTTTTGAACTTTTTCATACTTTACGATCCACGTGGACTACGATTGGGAATAGTAACCTTGCCCGTACCGTGGCGAATGTCACTTTGCGAAGAAAACGACACCAAAAAAGTAAAAAAAAAACCTTATGTTGACCATTTTCCATGTCGACCTAATGCATGTCGACCAACAGTGGTCGACCTAATGACCCATACCCTGATGCAGCTAGAAAGTTTGTGTGTTACGGCGATAATCAGTCTTTCTGTACATATTAAGGCACTGGGATGTACCAGTAATGTTTCATGTTCTATGGTAGGTACATGAAGTACTTTAATGAGTACGGCAGACGTGTTTACCACAAAGATTAGTGGTCTCCATAATGACAGGTTGTTACCACATCGCAGGTAAACATTATTGAATCAATTTTAATTTATATAGTGTCTGGTTCTGGAAATGGCCAGTGATCTTCCAATGTGTTTTCAGCCTAGAACAGAGGTTCTAAAGCTGTGTGTCATGGCACCCGGGGGTACCTTGGACTGGTGTTCCAGGACCAATTCAAATTTATGGCAATAACCAGTGCTGGTGGCTGCCAGTCATAAAATATATATACAAACAGAAGCAAATCCTATCCCTCGCCACACAATTGAACCTAAGGATGGCATATAAAACTATTTTAATTAATTTAATATTTCTTTCTAAATTTCTCAATAAGAAACTTTTGGCCTCAGGGTGCCGCCAAAAAAATTCTGATACTCTAGGGCGCCGTGATTCCAAAAAGTTTGGGAGCAACTGGCCTTAGAGGCTTTATCAAATATTTAAACTCCAGTGTGTGATTGTGTATAATTTCACCTCTACCACATGAATGGGATTGCATCTCTCTCCAGGGATGTCATGTTACATATACATGTACATATACAGTCTGACCAGAGGCTCCTAACAGTCTTACAGATGAGTCCTAAAAATTCAGACATAAATTTTCTTTGCTTAACACTAACAGTTACATTGTTTCTACTTTTTTTAGAGCTTCTGATGAAAATTAACAAACTGAAGACCCAGAGATGTTTGTAAGTCTCACTGCAGCATAATATTTGATGTACCTTTTTAAAACGTATAAAGTGATAGTTGGTTTTGTTGGTTTCTAAAAGGTAGTTTTTTAAAAGTCTGTTTACTCTCCTTGACCCACTAATACCCTTTTCACACCGCACAAATAACCCGGTATCGACCTGGCATATTGCCGCGTCGACATGGGTCGGTGTGCGGTGTGAAAGGTGCATAGCCAAAATCGCGGGTCGCCTGACCTGGCAATTCAACCCGGGAATAAAGCAGTGTTATACCCGGGTTGAATACTGGGTCAGTGGCTGCGTAAACGGGATCCCGGGTCCCGTTCACTACAGCAGAAAGAGGTGGCGCGGATATGAGCTCATCTCCCAGCGCCACCTCCGCCCCGCCGACTGCTCCGCCCCCCCACTGCTTTGGCAGCCCGCCCGGCATATTGCCTGGTCGGGGAAGCCTACAGCAACGGCCAATGCCGGATCCCACCTGGGAAGGACCAGTTTCCAATTCCCGGGTGGGATCCGGCATTGGCAGTGTGAAAGGGGTATTAGTGATTTTTTTAATTTAAGTATTAGCACACTTACTCTTCCTAGTAGGCAGCACATGTCAGCCTACCTCCTAACTCATGTGGGTTTTAGTATTCTAACTGGTAAAAATGTTACTTGGTGGCAGTGGGTAAATACATAAGTAACATGTTAATAGTACAAAATCCTCAGAAGAAGTTCTGTCATGTGGCAGACAAGGGTGTCCATAACACAAAAACAGAAATAAAGCATTAAAAATGAATGTAAAAAGTAGTGGTTTACATATGAAATACATTTAGATAATTTCTCTGTAGTTATTAAATTGGAAGTTTGTTAGTCAGTTGTAGAACTTGTCTAATGATCCCATTACTGCTGATACTATATACTGTACTGTACAGTGTGTCTGTACCGTGCCACAGTCTCTTTATGTAGTGTGCATTTTGTTGTCCTTATGCAGCATTTTGAACTGTCTGCATGTGCAATCACAATAATCGGGATTTCTGCAATACATACTTTGCATTACTAACATGTCCAGTATTTGCTATGTAAGCTTTTCACGCGGGAGCTGTGTCTGCACATGATAATTATCAGAGAGCTTCCGTTGTGACTTAATGCATACCACACCAAATGCCTAAATGATTGTTTGCTAGAGTCTCTCGACAAGCGCTCCATTGTAGGTACAATAGCTGTGTATAGGCGTTCTTGTTCTCCGTGACCCTTGCTGAATACCTGAGGTTTAATATTTCAGAGCTGATAACCAGTGTGACAATGAATGCCTTATGTTTTTCCAAACTTTCCCATTGAATCTAATGATCTCTGAGAGACTGGGCCACAAACCATGATTGCCAATGCAATTCTTAGCCAAGCTGTCAGTCATTTCACAAAAAGCAACCTGCAGATACAATTTTAACATGTCTCCAGCCAACTTTCTCACGGTTAAGCACTAAAGAAAGTTTTGCATTTTATTTTTCCTGGCTTCAGATGCTTACTACTTTTTCATTTTTTAAGGGCCCAATACACGGACTACTAGATAGAACTCCACTTAATCGAACCTATCTGTAGAAGACTATTAATTATGAAAGTAAAAATATTATATATTAATTGTGTGTGTGTGTATCCCCACCACCACCATTTTCCTATGTCATTATTTTGTAACGTACCTACTTCATTATTCACTGCTACAATAGCTTTCCAGGCAGATGCAAAACACTCAAAGGTGACTAACTTGTTACTGAGTGTAACCTCCCATTACAGATTCACTGTTGCTTTTTTGACTTGACAGTCAGTGTATTGAAGGAAAATGATATGCAACATATTTATGTGTATCTATGTAGGGATGCTCAGAGGCTGGAAGAATTTTACTCCAAAAACCAGCAGCTGCGGGAGCAGCAGAAAGCTCTTCATGACACTATCAAAGTACTGGAAGACCGGTAAGGAGTACATGCGGAATACTCTAAACTATTGTTTGCAAAGTAATATAAACAGTCTACACAGCACAAGTAGTAGGTCATTAAACTTGGTGCAAACTATTTGTATTGTGTAATGCAGTAGTTCCCAAACTCTTTTTACATCACAGTGCCTTAGCATATTAGCATTTTTTCCATGGCAGCCCTAGGCCAAAAGTTTCTCAGTGTGAAACGCTGCAACAATTATTAAGTAAATTGTGCATACTGTCATCCTTAGGTTCATTTGTAGTATACAGGGTTGTGTTTCTTTTTGTCCACATATTTTATGATTGCCAGCCTCACCCAATGTTTTTGCCTATCACATTGATTAAAATCATTTTATTAGGTACTGGACCACCAGTGGCACCCCTGCAAGTGTTCTGCGGCACCCAGTTTGGTGAACCACTGGTGTAATGAATGTTATTCAAAGGCTTAGGGAATGCCTAGATTAATATTGTAGCCGGTTGAACGATTTTTCAAACTATATGAACGATATTGCTAGCATCGTCTGGGACACTAATGGTGGCTAATTTAAATAATGAGCTGGCATTACGGAGTGGCTATTATGATGAATATCGTTCGTCGTTCATTGTTCACCGCGTACACACTGAACGATATACACTTTTACATGAAAGATATAGGCAAAATTGAAGTTCAGAAAACAGAAACCCTAGGTGACGATGGGCGAGGGCGCGTATCACTCATCGTATACACACTGGACTATACTGTGAACGATATCGCTCCTAAAGCCAAAAATAAGCGAACAATATCTTCGAGTGTATATGGGCCTTTAGGAGCAGGTGTTATGTCCACTACTAGAAGACGCACAAACAAATTGGTAATTGCTGAAATAGTAGGTGAAGTTATGGTAATCACACTTCTAAGGTTTTTCCCTTATTACGAGCAATTAAAATTGTGTGGACTTCTTATATTTGATCCCCATTTAAGCAATATCATCTTCAGTACATTTTTTCTTTATTCAATATTGAATTTTAATGACATTTTCACAACAAAAAAACAATGGAGTACAAGACAAAAAGAGGGAGAAATGGATACACAAGCAGAATAAGGCCCATAGGCCAGGGTACATCAAACAGAGCACGGAACAATAACAGACACAGATACAGTTGGACAAAAAGATTACTCTTGTTTAAAAAGAATGTATCATTTTAGGCAGAGAAACATGTTGATACAGTGGCTTTATATAGGCACTGGCTTTAATTTATGTATGTGTTACAGACTTTCACAGAAATATGGCAGCATGCAGTATGAGTAATTGTCTGTTACTTCAATGATGTTTCTAACCGTATTTCTCTTTCAGCCATGGGTGACACAGGAAAACCAAGGGGTACAACTGGTGCTAGAGGAGTCTGGCTAAAAAGTTAATTTTGAGACAGCTCAGGCTTCTCCTCCCAAAATACCCCACCTTCTTTCCAGGGCAGTTTCAGTGCCCTTAGGTGCTGGGCACATTTTTCTGATGCTTCTGCCGCTGTGTTTTTTATTTTATTTTTAGTGTTGGGACCAACGGCGGAGCTGCTTCTTAACAACGATCACACCTGCCGCCCATTTCCATCACAGAGCTCTGGTGTGCTGTGATGGCAGGTTAGAGACAGCGGTACTGCTGCAGCTAATTAACAAGGCAGAACTGAACCAGAGAGAAAACCTAGGCACCGGAGTAACCTGGGAGCACAGGGCTGAAGCACCTACTACAGAGTAGTAACCTGAAGCACTGGCACCCTTACTATGAACCAGCCCCCTTTTAACAGGAGAGACCTCCCTGGATTGGCTGGACACAGTGTAGAGCCGTTGCTATTGGCTCAGGATTTGGTCTCCAGTATGTTGGCCTCCAGCACCGCTGACACGCCAGCAGCGACACTTTAGCAGACTCAGACCTCTGCCCTGGCAGTCGCCACGAGCGGACTTGCTGCAGCAGCCCATCTCCGCCGCCTACCAGCCACGGAATCGGCAGCCCCGGATTCGTGGTAAGCCCCCGGACACTGACACTCTACCCACGGAGCCTAATAAGCAAGCGGAGAGCCGCGGCAGCAGTCTGAACGTCAGGGAGTCAGATAAGTGGCTTCCCATATAGTGGGAAACCATTTCTTAAAACAGCATGTTCTTCACTCAGTGTGGGGGTCACAGAAGGGAGGGCCATAGAGGGCCCGGTTCTCCAATCCTCACTAGACCACCAGGGAAGTTACTTTACCAATGGGACTCCTTTGATGAATGGTGGGCGTCCCAGTAATGGTTGCCTAACCAGCAGCTCGTGGACCATTGGGCACGCCCCGCTATAGACATGATGGCATCTTTTTTTTAACCAAAAACTGTTACTGTGCTGATGGTTTTCTAGATCTTCTGCTAATTTTCCTTTATCCTCCAATGTCTTTCCTTCCTTGGGTCATTTGCAAGTTAAAACAGAAGGGCAGGACAGTCATCGTATTTGGTCCAGATTGGCCATGCAGAGCATGGCATGCGACACTTATCACCATGTCTGGAAGGTTAACTCCTGGTGTGCACTGCCAAAGTTAGACCAAGCAGCTTTCCATATTTCTAGGATTTTGTGTTTTTTGCAGACAGGGTTGTATTTGGTTCTTTGTCGTTTCTGCTCCTTCCGTTTATTTCCAGAGATGCTTAGCACCTCTTCCTGCAATAGGGACTTTTTTCAGGGGTACTTCACATTCCGTTTTCCTTTTGGCAATTTCTTCTGCCTGTCGAGTCTCGTAGTTGAACTCCTTGTCTCATAGATCTCCGTTCCTGATTTTTCACACAGACCATCTCTGTCTTTTTTTTTTTTTTTTTTTTAAGGTGGTTTCATGTAAATCAGGAGATTATGGTTCCGTCTTTTTTTTTTTTTTTTTTTTTTTGTGTAAGAGGGTCTCTCAGAATCCTCTGTTCTTGGACTGGCTTTCCGTATTTACATGGATAGGTCTAAAGATTTTCGTAGCATGGACTCTTTGTTTGCCTTATATTCTGTTATCAAACGGCGTTGGCTCATTTCCAAACAGATCATTGCACAATGGATTCTGGAAGTCATCTGTCAGGCTTACTCTTTAGCTAACCTTCCGGCCCCAGTATCTGGATGGTCGGGGCCTCACGGAAATTCTGCATGGGGCTTCGATTAAGCAGCTTTGCAGTGCTGTTTCTTGATCATCGGCACATACTTTTATTAAGTTCTTCCTCTTTGACACCTTCGCCTCCAAGGACGCTAATTTCTGGTGAAGGGTATTCCCATCCTTAGAGGACAGCTTTGGGACATCCCCATGGTTTTCCAGTGTCCCCCATGGCTGAGATAGAAAACAAGATTTTGGTTCTTTCCTGATAAATCTATTTCTCTGATGCCATGGGGGGACATTGGATGACCTCCCGTTAGCTCCCAGCTTTGCTTGGGAGTTGTTCGGGTTGCGCAGCACCGTGTCAGCTAATCCTCAGGTGTGGATGTGTTTGCTTGCCTGGATCTTTCCTCCTCTTCATCTCCCCTCTGTCTTTTTTAGGCTTTTTTGCTAGTGTAAACTGCCGTCCCTGGCAAGGGGGCATAGTATAGGGGATGAGGATCCTGAGCTGTCATAAAATTTTTAGTGCACAGACTACACAACACCAGCTTATACCCCATGGTTTTCCAGTGTCCCCCCCCCAAATCTTGTTTGGCTTTTTTTTTTTTTTAAACAATGTTTATTTGTCTATTTTAAAATAAAACAAACAATAGAATGGGTATAAACAATACCCTTGGCATCTCAGCGGTACATGAACAATTTATGGGGTATGCAAAACAAAAACCTAATAAGTACATATTGTAAAAACCCAAATCGTGTTTTCTTACATTGCTTTAGCACTTTATAGTTCATATAATGGGCACAATGGCATCAGTAAATGACTGTACTAATATTGGAAAATATTGTAAATGTCTGTGCGCTTATTTTAACCAGGCTACGGGCAGGACTGTGTGACCGCTGTGCAGTGACAGAGGAGCACATGAGGAAGAAACAACAGGAATTTGAAAATATCCGACAGCAGAACCTGAAACTCATCACCGAGCTTAGTGAGAATTTTTTCCATGTTCTGTAGATCACTTGGCACAATCTCTTGCCTGCCTAAAAGTAATGCACGCGTGATCATTGGGATAATGCAGAGTAACAGATCTGCCTAAACGTTTCACTTATGGATGGTAAAATGGTCCTGTGCCTTGCATCATCGCTCCATGTCTGCTGTGTGTTTGTGTTTTAGTATTAATAGTAACACACGTCTCGTGACTGCAGCCGTATAACAACTGAGCACAATATTGCAACCGTTTTATGCACTAGAATCTGATATTCCAAAACTTTACTAACGTGCTAATCCCGGGAAAATGTTTGTTCCTCTCTCCACCCACAATCAAGAGCTTGTTTAGCCATACTACTCGCACACAATTGATTTCCCAGTTCTGTATTGCAGAGCCATAGGATAAAAACAGAGGAACATGCTTCTGAAATGTTACGGTTTGTGGTACTGTAGTCTTAAATTGGCCAGTGAATACTGAATATGAGTCTGATGCAGTGGCTGTATCTGCAGGTAGTTGCAGAAGCCAAATTGACTAACTTATGGTAATGCGAGTTTCCATGTGGCTTCAAGCAGGAAGGCGCTCTGCCCACTGTCGTCCCATCCGCATCTGCGATAATTAGTACACATTGCACAAGCCACTTGCTAGGTGCAGGAGATCTGTCTGAAACAGGCTTCCATTCTCCGTATGTACGACTCGGAATAGCATAGAAATCAAGCTCTACACACACATGATACTTCACAAATCAACCGTTCCGTGTGATCACACTATCGCCGCCCAATTCCTGTCCCAAAACACCCATTTCTCTAACGTCCTAAGTGGATGCTGGGGACTCCGTAAGGACCATGGGGATAGTGGCTCCGCAGGAGACTGGGCACATCTAAAGAAAGCTTTAGGACTATCTGGTGTGCACTGGCTCCTCCCCCTATGACCCTCCTCCAAGCCCAAGTTAGATCTCTGTGCCCGAACGAGAAGGGTGCACACTAGGGGCTCTCCTGAGCTTCTTAGTGAAAGTTTTAGATTAGGTTTTTTATTTTCAGTGAGACCTGCTGGCAACAGGCTCACTGCATCGAGGGACTAAGGGGAGAAGAAGCGAACTCACCTGCGTGCAGAGTGGATTGGGCTTCTTAGGCTACTGGACATTAGCTCCAGAGGGACGATCACAGGCCCAGCTTGGATGGGTCCCAGAGCCGCGCCGCCGGCCCCCTTACAGAGCCAGAAGGCAGAAGAGGTCCGGAAAATCGGCGGCAGAAGACGTCCTGTCTTCAACAAGGTAGCGCACAGCACTGCAGCTGTGCGCCATTGCTCTCAGCACACTTCGGTCACTGAGGGTGCAGGGCGCTGGGGGGGGCGCCCTGAGACGCAATAAAAACACCTTGGATGGCAAAAAAATGCATCACATATAGCTCCTGGGCTATATGGATGCATTTAACCCCTGCCAGAATCCATAAAAAAGCAGGAGAAAAGTCCGCAAAAAAGGGGCGGAGCCTATCTCCTCAGCACACTGGCGCCATTTTCCCTCACAGCTCCGTTGGAGGGAAGCTCCCTGTCTCTCCCCTGCAGTCACTACACTACAGAAAGGGTTAAAAAAAGAGAGGGGGGCACTAATTAGGCGCAGTATTAACTATATAGCAGCTATAAGGGGAAAAACACTTATATAAGGTTATCCCTGTATATATATATATATATATATATATAGCGCTCTGGTGTGTGCTGGCAAACTCTCCCTCTGTCTCCCCAAAGGGCTAGTGGGGTCCTGTCCTCTATCAGAGCATTCCCTGTGTGTGTGCTGTATGTCGGTACTTTTGTGTCGACATGTATGAGGAGAAAAATGATGTGGAGACGGAGCAGATTGCCTGTAATAGTGATGTCACCCCCTAGGGGGTCGACACCTGAGTGGATGAACTGTTGGAAGGAATTACGTGACAGTGTCAGCTCTGTATAAAAGACAGTGGTTGACATGAGACAGCCGGCTACTCAGCTTGTGCCTGTCCAGACGTCTCATAGGCCGTCAGGGGCTCTAAAGCGCCCGTTACCTCAGATGGCAGATATAGACGCCGACACGGATACTGACTCCAGTGTCGACGGTGAAGAGACGAATGTGACTTCCAGTAGGGCCACACGTTACATGATTGAGGCAATGAAAAATGTTTTACACATTTCTGATAATACGAGTACCACCAAAAAAGGGGTATTATGTTCGGTGAGGAAAAACTACCTGTAGTTTTCCTGAATCTGAGAAATTAAATGAGGTGTGTGATGATGCGTGGGTTTCCCCCGATAACAACGGATAATTTCTAAAATGTTATTGGCATTATATCCTTTCCCGCCAGAGGTTAGGGTGCGTTGGGAAACACCCCCTAGGGGGGATAAAGCGCTCACACGCTTGTAAGGGCTCTACCTTCGCCTGAGATGGCCGCCCTTAAGGATCCTGCTGATAGAAAGCAGGAGGGTATTCTAAAAGGTATTTACACACATACTGGTGTTATACTGCGACCAGCAATCGCCTCAGCCTGGATGCGTTGTCCATTTCTACCAGTAGAGGGTTATGGACACGTCAGTGGTCAGGTGATGCGTATTCCAAACGGCATTTGGAAGTATTGCTTTATTAAGGGAGGAGTTATTTGGGGTCGGTTCTTTCAGACCTGGTGGCCACGGCAACAGCTGGGAATTCCACGTTTGTACCCCAGGTCGCCTCTCAACATGAGAAGACGCCGTATTATCAGGCGCAGTCTTTTCGTGGACAAGCGGGCAAAAGGTTCCTCATTTCTGCCCCGTGACAGAGGGAGAGGAAAAAGGCTGCAGAAATCAGCCAGTTCCCAGGAACAGAAACCCTCTCCCGCCTCTGCCAAGCCCTCAGTATACGCTGGGGCTTTACAAGCAGAATCAGGCACGGTGGGGGGCCCGTCTCAATGAATTTCAGCGCGCAGTGGGCTCACTCGCAAGTAGACCCCTGGATCCTTCAGGTGATATCTCAGGGGTACAAATTAGAATTCGAGACGTCTCCCCCTCGCCGTTTCCTAAAGTCGGCTTTACCGATGTCTCCTTCTGACAGGGAGACAGTTTTGGAAGCCATTCACAAGCTGTATTCCCAGCAGGTGATAATCAAGATACCCCTCCTGCAACAGGGAACGGGGTATTATTCCACACTGTTGTGGTACCGAAGCCGGACGGCTCGGTGAGACCGATTCTAAATCTAAAATCTTTGAACACTTACGTACAGAGGTTCAAATTCAAGATTGAGTCACTCAGAGCAGTGATTGCGAACCTGGAAGAAGGGGACTACATGATGTCTCGGGACATCAAGGATGCTTACCTTCATGTCAAAATTTACCCTTCTCACCAAGGGTACCTCAGGTTTATGGTACAGAACTGTCACTATCAGTTCAGACGCTGCCGTATGGATGGTACACGGCACCCCGGGTCTTTACCAAGGTAATGGCCGAAATGATGATATTCCTTCGAAGGAAGTGAATTTTAGTTATCCCTTCCTTGGACAATTCCCTGATAAGGGTAAGATCCAGGGAACAGTTGGAGGTCGGTGTAGCACTATCTCAGGTAGTGTTGCGGCAGCACGATTGGATTCTCAATATTCCAAAATCGCACCTGGTTCTGACGACGTGTCTTCTGTTCCTAGGGATGATCCTGGACACAGTCCAGAAAAAGGTGTTTCTCCCGGAGGAGAAAGCCAGGGAGTTATCCGAGCTAGTCAGGAACCTCCTAAAACCGAGCCAAGTCTCAGTGCATCAATGCACAAGGGTTCTGGGTAAAATGGTGGCTTCCTACGAAGCAATCCCATTCGGCAGATTCCACGCAAGAACTTTCCAGTGGGACCTGCTGGACAAATGGTCCGGATCGCATCTTCAGATGCATCAGCGGATAACCCTGTCACCAAGGACAAGGGTGTCCCTCCTGTGGTGGTTGCAGAGTGCTCATCTTCTAGAGGGCCGCAGATTAGGCATTCAGGACTGGGTCCTGGTGACCACTGATGCCAGCCTGCGAGGCTGGGGAGCAGTCACACAGGGAAGGAATATCCAGGGCTTATGGTCAAGCCTGGAGACATCACTTCACATAAATATCCTGAAGCTAAGGGACATTTACAATGCTCTAAGCTTAGCAAGACCTCTGCTTCAAGGTCAGCCGGTGTTGATCCAGTCGGACAACATCACGGCAGTCACCCACGTAAACAGACAGGGTGGCACAAGAAGCAGGAGGGCAATGGCAGAAGCTGCAAGGATTCTTCGCTGGGCGGAAAATCATGTGATAGCACTGTCAGCAGTATTCATTCCGGGAGTGGACAACTGGGAAGCAGACTTCCTCAGCACGACCTCCACCCGGGAGAGTGGGGACTTCACCCAGAAGTCTTCCACATGATTAAAAACTCGACAGGTATTGCGCCAGGTCCAGGGACCCTCAGGCAATAAGCTGTAGACGCTCTGGTAACACCGTGGGTGTACCAGTCAGGGTATGTGTTCCCTCCTCTGCCTCTCATACCCAAGGTACTGAGATTGATAAGATGGAGAGGAGTAAGCACTATATTCGTGGTTCCGGATTGGCCAAGAAGGACTTGGTAACCGGAACTTCAAGAGATGCTCACGGAGGATCCGTGGCCTCTACCTCTAAGAAGGGACCTGCTCCAGCAAGGACCCTGTCTGTTCCAAGACTTACCGCGGCTGCGTTTGACGGCATGGCGGTTGAACGCCGGATCCTGAAGGAAAAAAGGCATTCCGGATGAAGTCATCCCTATCCTGATCAAAGCCAGGAAGGATGTAACCGCAAAAACATTATCACCGCAATTGGCGAAAATATGTTGCGTGGTGCGAGGCCAGTAAGGCCCGAAGGAGGAAATTCAACTGGGTCGATTCCTACATTTCCTGCAAACAGGAGTGTCTATGGGCCTGAAATTGGGGTCCATTAAGGTTCAAATTTCGGCCCTGTCAATTTTCTTCCAAAAAGAACTAGCTTCAGTCCCTGAAGTTCAGACGTTTGTAAAAGGGGTACTGCATATACAGCCTCCTTTTGTGCCTCCAGTGGCACTTTGGGATCTCAATGTAGTTTTGGGTTCCAAAAGTCACATTGGTTTGAACCACTTAAATCTGTGGAGTTAAAATATCTCACATGGAAAGTGGTCATGCTGTTGGCCCTGGCCTGGGCCAGGCGCGTGTCAGAATTGGCGGCTTTATCCTGAAAAAGCCCTTATCTGATTTTCCATTCGGACAGGGCGGAATTGAGGACTCGTCCTCAGTTTCTCCCCAAGGTGGTTTCAGCGTCTCACCTGAACCAACCTATTGGTGGTGCCTGCGGCTACTAGTGACTTGGAGGCCTCCAAGTTGCTAGACGTTGTCAGTGCCCTGAAAATATATGTTTCCAGGACGGCTGGAGTCAGGAAATCTGACTCTCTGTTTATCCTGTGTGCACCCAACAAGCTGGGTGCTCCTGCTTCTAAGCAGACTATTGCTCGTTGGATTTGTAGTACAATTCAGCTTGCACATTCTGTGGCAGGCCTGCCACAGCCAAAAATCTGTAAATGCCCACTCCACAAGGAAGGTGGGCTCATCTTGGGCGGCTGCCCGAGGGGTCTCGGCTTTACAACTTTGCCGAGCAGCTACTTGGTCAGGAGCAAATACGTTTGTAAAATTCTACAAAATTGATATCCTGGCTGAGGAGGACCTGGAGTTCTCTCATTTGGTGCTGCAGAGTCATCCGCACTCTCCCGCCCGTTTGGGAGCTTTGGTATAATCCCCATGGTCCTTACGGAGTCCCCAGCATCCACTTAGGACGTTAGAGAAAATAAGAATTTACTTACCGATAATTCTATTTCTCATAGTCCGTAGTGGATGCTGGGCGCCCATCCCAAGTGCGGATTGTCTGCAATACTTGTACATAGTTATTGTTACAAAAATCGGGTTATTATTGTTGTGAGCCATCTTTCAGAGGCTCCTCTGTTATCATGCTGTTAACTGGGTTCAGATCACAGGTTATACGGTGTGATTGGTGTGGCTGGTATGAGTCTTACCCGGGATTCAAAATCCTTCCTTATTGTGTACGTTCGTCCGGGCACAGTATCCTAACTGAGGCTTGGAGGAGGGTCATAGGGGGAGGAGCCAGTGCACACCAGATAGTCCTAAAGCTTTCTTTAGATGTGCCCAGTCTCCTGCGGAGCCGCTATCCCCATGGTCCTTACGGAGTCCCCAGCATCCACTACGGACTATGAGAAATAGAATTATCGGTAAGTAAATTCTTATTTTCACAGAAGAATGATTTAATCACATCTAGTCATACGCAGTTTGCTATTTCTTCCATGCAACGTTCATACTGGCATGGAAGAAACTTGTATCCATGCAACGCGAGCCAGAATCATTCCCCAAACTCCACAGAACTTTGTCCCACATGACAGTAGCGGTTTACCTGAATTAAGGATGTTTTGCATGCCTACACTAAAATGAACAGCTTTCTTTGTTTCCCACAAGACTCTGTGTGATGTGTATTCTTGTCTTGCCACAGTGGATGAGAGGAACACACTGCAGGATGAAAACAAAAGGCTTTCAAAGCAAGTCGAGCACATGCAGAAGGCAAAAGAGTGAGTTTAGTGTTAAGTTGCCAGAGTACACGCTGAGCCCTTTCTTTCTGCAGCCACAAGTCCAGCAAACTGCAATTACTGCTACAGCTACAGAAACGGCTTTACAGAAGCTTCTATTGTTATTTCATCTGCCTTTTTAGAATGTTGGTGGGCCCTGTATAAATAACAATCTGGACCACCATACTGTGAATTTCCTGAGAGATCCTTTAATCTTAAAATTATAAAGTGGTAATATTACCTTATTCTCAGGAAAGGGAATATCATAGATTTAAGCATCAGAACAAATCATTAAACCACACACAATACATAACCACGGTACAGTATTTAAGTGAAGCAAGTATCAGTCATACAAAAGCTGTGACCAGTGCTTTCATCTTGCTTTCATAGTGTACAGCAGGGGTATTTAACATGCAGCCCTCCAACTGCTGTAAGACTACACATCCCAGCATGCTCTGCCACATCTGGATCTGTATGTTTATGCTGGATTATTGTCTGAATTTTATTTATTTTAAACACCCTAAAAGCCCAACAATATAAAACAAATACAGCACAAAATCAGATTCAAAGTACAAATACATCACATTATTCTCATTTTCACTTGGCATCTCATGCTGGTATTTATGCCCCACCAAGACGTTTGTTGTATCTGTATGTTTTTATATATTTTTCTCGTTTTGATTGCTTTTAGTGTTTTGATACCTTATGCTGGGTACACGTCGGATAGGTCGGCCAACCTATATGATGAAGTGCATACACAGTTACCAATTGTCTCTCCGATGTGTCATGCCTGACATCATAACTGAGCAGGCATTTAAATGTGCCCACCCAGTTGAGATGTCGGTCACCTGTGATCCTTGCAGCAAGTGTACCGCCAGCCCATACACACAGCCAAATAGATAGATATATATATATATATATATTATCTATCTGTAGGTATATTGGCTATCGGCTGTGCTGCAAGGCTGATGCAATATGTCTGTGAATGATGATGTTCACATACATATTTGGGGTTCACACCCACAGACAGACTGGTGATATGTCAGGCATTCAGTTGAACGGCCAATGTATCGCTCAGTGTATACCCAGTTTTAGGGAGAATTCAATTCTGCTTGATAGAACACCGCCCACTTTTGTTAGTGTTGGCATGGCAAGTTTTTCTTTGCATCTCTTCGTGTGCAGGGGGAAAACTTGCAATGCTGGCTGATGAGTTGTGCCGTTCCGGAATGGCAGATCATATCCATTGCATTGAATTTAATGTGTCCCCTTGATCGAAACTTTAAAAAAATATTGTGTGTTGTCCTTTTTTTATTTTTTTATTTACACTTTTGTACATTACAACAGTATGAGACTGGGATGCTACGATACAACAGAAGGGCTGAATCTGAGAGCATTCTGCATGTGTCTGTACATTATCCCTAATATGTTTTGTGATGTTGTATTTGAAGTCTTACACTAGATTATATTGTGTGGTATAGGGTATACAGTATGTGTGGCATTTAAGTCTATGGCCAAAATTGTAATTTCTCTATCGTCCTAGTGGATGCTGGGGTTCCTGAAAGGACCATGGGGAATAGCGGCTCCGCAGGAGACAGGGCACAAAAAGTAAAGCTTTAGGATCAGGTGGTGTGCACTGGCTCCTCCCCCTATGACCCTCCTCCAAGCCTCAGTTAGATTTTTGTGCCCGGCCGAGAAGGGTGCAATCTAGGTGGCTCTCCTAAAGAGCTGCTTAGAAAAGTTTAGCTTAGGTTTTTTATTTTACAGTGAGTCCTGCTGGCAACAGGATCACTGCAACGAGGGACTTAGGGGAGAAGAAGTGAACTCACCTGCGTGCAGGATGGATTGGCTTCTTTGGCTACTGGACATTAGCTCCAGAGGGACGATCACAGGTACAGCCTGGATGGTCACCGGAGCCTCGCCGCCGGCCCCCTTGCAGATGCTGAAAAGAGAAGAAGGTCCAGAATCGGCGGCAGAAGACTCCTCAGTCTTCTTAAGGTAGCGCACAGCACTGCAGCTGTGCGCCATTGCTCTCAGCACACTTCACACGGCAGTCACTGAGGGTGCAGGGCGCTGGGAGGGGGGCGCCCTGGGAGGCAATGTAAACCTATTTTTTGGCAAAAAATACCTCACATATAGCCTCCGGGGGCTATATGGAGATATTTAACCCCTGCCAGAATCCGTTGAAGAGCGGGAGACGAGCCCGCCGAAAAAGGGGCGGGGCCTATCTCCTCAGCACACAGCGCCATTTTCCCTCACAGAAAGGCTGGAGGGAAGGCTCCCAGGCCCTGCACTGCACTACAGAAACAGGGTTAAAACAGAGAGGGGGGGCACTAATTTGGCGTTAGAAATATATAAAAAGATGCTATAAGGGAAAACACTTATATAAGGTTGTCCCTATATAATTATAGCGTTTTTTGGTGTGTGCTGGCAAACTCTCCCTCTGTCTCTCCAAAGGGCTAGTGGGTCCTGTCCTCTATCAGAGCATTCCCTGTGTGTGTGCTGTGTGTCGGTACGTGTGTGTCGACATGTATGAGGACGATGTTGGTGAGGAGGCGGAGCAATTGCCTGTAATGGTGATGTCACTCTCTAGGGAGTCGACACCGGAATGGATGGCTTATTTAGGGAATTACGTGATAATGTCAACACGCTGCAAGGTCGGTTGACGACATGAGACGGCCGACAAACAATTAGTACCGGTCCAGACGTCTCAAAAACACCGTCAGGGGTTTTAAAACGCCCGTTTACCTTAGTCGGTCGACACAGACACAGACACGGACACTGAATCCAGTGTCGACGGTGAATAAACAAACGTATTCCTTATTAGGGCCACACGTTAAGGGCAATGAAGGAGGTGTTACATATTTCTGATACTACAAGTACCACAAAAGAGGGTATTATGTGGGATGTGAAAAAACTACCTGTAGTTTTTCCTGAATCAGATAAATTAAATGAAGTGTGTGATGATGCGTGGGTTCCCCCCGATAGAAAATTATTGGCGGTATACCCTTTCCCGCCAGAAGTTAGGGCGCGTTGGGAAACACCCCTTAGGGTGGATAAGGCGCTCACACGCTTATCAAAACAAGTGGCGGTACCGTCTATAGATAGGGCCGTCCTCAAGGAGCCAGCTGACAGGAGGCTGGAAAATATCATATAAAAGTATATACACACATACTGGTGTTATACTGCGACCAGCGATCGCCTCAGCCTGGATGTGCAGAGCTGGGGTGGCTTGGTCGGATTCCCTGACTAAAAATATTGATACCCTTGACAGGGACAGTATTTTATTGACTATAGAGCATTTAAAGGATGCATTTCTATATATGCGAGATGCACAGAGGGATATTTGCACTCTGGCATCAAGAGTAAGTGCGATGTCCATATCTGCCAGAAGATGTTTATGGACACGACAGTGGTCAGGTGATGCAGATTCCAAACGGCACAAAGGTGTATTGCCGTATAAAGGAAGAGGAGTTATTTGGGGTCGGTCCATCGGACCTGGTGGCCACGGCAACTGCTGGAAAATCCACCGTTTTTACCCTAAGTCACATCTCTGCAGAAAAAGACACCGTCTTTTCAGCCTCAGTCCTTTCGTCCCTATAAGAGTCATATTTGCCCAGGGATAGAGGAAAGGGAAGAAGACTGCAGCAGGCAGCCCATTCCCAGGAACAGAAGCCTTCCACCGCTTCTGCCAAGCTCTCAGCATGACGCTGGGACCGTACAGGACCCCTGGATCCTACAAGTAGTATCCCAGGGGTACAGATTGGAATGTCGAAACGTTTCCCCCTCGCAGGCTCCTGAAGTCTGCTTTACCAAGGTATCCCTCCGACAAGGAGGCAGTATGGGAAAAAATTCACAAGCTGTATTCCCAGCAGGTGATAATCAAATTACCCCTCCTACAACAAGGAAAGGGGTATTATTCCACACTATATTGTGGTACTGAAGCCAGAAGGCTAGGTGAGACCTATTCTAAATCTAAAAAAATTTGAACACTTACAAAGGTTCAAATCAAGATGGAGTCACTCAGAGCAGTGATAACGAACCAGGAAGAAGGGGACTATATAGTGTCCCGGGACATCAGGGATGCTTACCTCCATGTCCCAAATTTGCCCTTCTCACTAAGGGTACCTCAGGTTCGTGGTATAGAACTGTCAGTTTCAGACGCTGCCGTTTGGATTGTCCACGGCACCCCGGGTCTTTACCAAGGTAATGGCCGAAATGATGATTCTTCTTCGAAGAAAAGGCGTCTTAATAACCCCTTACTTGGACGATCTCCTGATAAGGGCAAAGTCCAGGGAACAGTTGGAGGTCGGAGTAGCACTATCTCGGATACTGCTACAACAGCACGGATGGATTCTAAATATTCCAAAATCGCAGCTGATCCTGACGACACGTCTGCTGTGCCTAGGGATGATTCTGGACACAGTCCAGAAAAAGGTGTTTCTCCCGGATGAGAAAGCCAGGGAGTTATCCGAGCTAGTCAAGAACCTCCTAAAACCAGGAAAAGTGTCAGTGCATCATTGCACAAGGGTCCTGGTAAAAATGGTGGCTTCCTACGAAGCAATTCCATTCGGCAGATTTCACGCAAGAACTTTTCAGTGGGATCTGCTGGACAAATGGTCCGGATCGCATCTTCAGATGCATCAGCGGATAACCCTATATCCAAGGACAAGGGTGTCTCTCCTGTGGTGGTTACAGAGTGCTCATCTTCTAGAGGGCCGCAGATTCGGCATTCAGGATTGGATGCTGGTGACCACGGAGGCCAGCACGAGAGGCTGGGGAGCAGTCACACAAGGAAAAAATTTCCAGGGAGTGTGATCAAGTCTGGAGACTTTTCTCCACATAAATATACTGGAGCTAAGGGTAAATTTATAATGCTCTAAGCTTAGCAAGACCTCTGCTTCAAGGTCAGCCGGTATTGATCCAGTGGGAAAAACATCACGGCAGTCGCCCACGTAAACAGACAGGGCGGCACAAGAAGCAGGAGGGCAATGGCAAAAACTGCAAGGACTTTTCGCTGGGCGGAAAATCATGTGATAGCACTGTCAGCAGTGTTTCATTCCGGGAGTGGAAACTGGGAAGCAGACTTCCTCAGCAGGCACGACCTCCACCCGGGAGAGTGGAAACTTCATCGGGAAGTTTTTCCACATGATGGTGAACCGTTGGGAAATACCAAAGGTGGACATGATGGCGTCCCGTCTGAACAAAAAACGGGACAGGTATTGCGCCAGGTCAAGAGACCCTCAGGCAATAGCTGTGGACGTTCTGGTAACACCGTGGGTGTACCAGTCGGTGTATGTGTTCCCTCCTCTGCTTCTCATACCTAAGATACTGAGAATTATAAGACGTAGAGGAGTAAGAACTATACTCATGGCTCCGGATTGGCCAAGAAGGACTTGGTACCCGGAACTTCAAGAGATGCTCACAGAGGACTTATGGCCTCTGCCGCTAAGAAGGGACTTGCTTCAGCAAGTACCATGTCTGTTCCAAGACTTACCGCAGCTGCGTTTGACGGCATGGCGGTGGAACGCCGGATCCTAAGGGAAAAAGGCATTCCGGAAGAGGTCATTCCTACCCTGGTCAAAGCCAGGAAGGAGGTGACCGCACAACATTATCACCACATGTGGCGAAAATATGTTGCGTGGTGTGAGGCCAGGAAGGCCCCACGAAGAAATTTCAACTCGGTCGATTCCTGCATTTCCTGCAAACAGGAGTGTCGATGGGCCTCAAATTGGGGCCCATTAAGGTTCAAATTTCGGCCCTGTCGATTTTCTTCCAGAAAGAATTGGCTTCAGTTCCTGAAGTCCAGAAGTTTGTCAAGGGAGTATTGCATATACAACCCCCTTTTGTGCCTCCAGTGGCACTGTGGGATCTCAACGTAGTTCTGGGATTCCTCAAATCACATTGGTTTAAAACCAGTCAAATTTGTGGATTTGAAGCATCTCACATGAAAAGTGACCATGCTCTTGGCCCTGGCCTGGGCCAGGCGAGTGTCAAATTGGTGGGTTTTTTCTCAAAAAAGCCCATATCTGTTTGTCCATTCGGACAGGGCAGAGCTGCGGACTCGTCCCCAGTTCTCTCCCTAAGGTGGTGTCAGTGTTTCACCTGAACCAGCTTATTGTGGTGCCTTGCGCCTACTAGGGACTTGGAGGACTCCAAGTTGCTGGATGTTGTCAGGGCCCTGAAAGTATAGGTTCCAGGACGGCTGGAGTCAGGAAAACTGACTTGCTGTTATCCTGTATGCACCCAACAAACTGGGTGCTCTTGCTTCTAAGCAGACTATTGCTAGTTGGATGTGTAATACAATTCAGCTTGCACATTCTGTGGCAGGCCTGCCACAGCCAAAATATGTAAATGCCCATTCCACAAGGAAGGTGGGCTCATCTTGGGCGGCTGCCCGAGGGGTCTCGGTTTTACAACTTTGCCGAGCGGCTATTTAGTCAGGGGCAAACACGTTTGTAAAATCCTACAAATTTGATACCCTGGCTAAGGAGGACCTGGAGTTCTCTCATTCGGTGCTGCAGAGTCATCCGCACTCTCCCGCCCGTTTGGGAGCTTTGGTATAATCCCCATGGTCCTTTCAGGAACCCCAGCATCCACTAGGACGATAGAGAAAATAAGAATTTACTTACCGATAATTCTATTTCTCGGAGTCCGTAGTGGATGCTGGGCGCCCATCCCAAGTGCGGATTATCTGCATTACTTGTACATAGTTACAAAAATCGGGTTATTATTGTTGTGAGCCATCTTTTCAGAGGCTCCGCTGTTATCATACTGTTAACTGGGTTCAGAACACAGGTTGTACAGTGTGATTGGTGTGGCTGGTATGAGTCTTACCCGGGATTCAAAATCCTTCCTTATTGTGTACGCTCGTCTGGGCACAGTATCCTAACTGAGGCTTGGAGGAGGGTCATAGGGGGAGGAGCCAGTGCACACCACCTGATCCTAAAGCTTTACTTTTTGTGCCCTGTCTCCTGCGGAGCCGCTATTCCCCATGGTCCTTTCAGGAACCCCAGCATCCACTACGGACTCCGAGAAATAGAATTATCGGTAAGTAAATTCTTATTTTACCTTTGCTGAGGAAGTAGCTCAGACATGACTGTTCTCTCCTGAGCTCACAAAGTTGTATCTGAAACCTAGGCCCCCCTTTATCTACTCAGCTAAACTTCACCCTGCTAACCCCACAGCACTGTAATATGTTTTTATTAAATGTTTAAAGATAACATGCCCTTGATGCTCTATTAGTAAGGATAGTTTGTACATTTCTGTTTGCAGCACAACACAAGAGACTCATGAAGAAGTAGCAGCAGATCCAGGTGGTGATGAGGATGGTGTTATCCCTGATTCTCCAGTCAGTTCTTTGCCAGTAAATGTGGTCAGCAGGATGCGCAGGAGAAGAGCTAACAAGCACGTGCGATATACAGAACACCTTCAAGATGAATCACAGACTTCTGATTGTACAGCCAGTAAGTGTAATATTTTCTGTCCCTTCATAGACCAGGATGCCAAACCTAACTTAAGGTTTCAAAAGATAACCACTGTAACACTGGGTGTGACGAAATGTGCTCTTGACACAGGACAATACTTAAATTGCAATTACACCCTAAAGCTATATCTCCTGCGTCCTAGAGGATGCTGGGGTCCACATTAGTACCATGGGGTATAGACGGGTCCACTAGGAGCCATTGGCACTGTAAGAGTTTGAGAGTGTGGGATGGCTCCTCCCTCTATGCCCCTTTTAATATCCGGGAAATAACTATCAGAACCGTGGAGAAATTGGATTGTTAAACTTGCATAAAGGTGGTTTTAAAGACCACCCATAACGGTACACCTCCCACTTTTAGGGTGTTTTTATATTGGTGGAGGTCATTGTATTCTCAATATTGCACTAGGAGGCGCCTTTTTTCACGTGTTTTATTTATATATATATATATATATATATATATATATATATATTTCTCTGACGTCCTAGTGGATGCTGGGAACTCCGTAAGGACCATGGGGAATAGACGGGCTCCGCAGGAGACTGGGCACTCTTAAAAGAAAGATTAGGTACTATATCTGGTGTGCACTGGCTCCTCCCTCTATGCCCCTCCTCCAGACCACAGTTAGAATCTGTGCCCGGCCAGAGCTGGATGCACCTAGTGGGCTCTCCTGAGCTCACTAGAAAAGAAAGTATTTGTTAGGTTTTTTATTTTCAGTGAGATCTGCTGGCAACAGACTCACTGCTACGAGGGACTGAGGGGAGAGAAGCAAACCTACCTGCTTGCAGCTAGCTTGTGCTTCTAAGGCTACTGGACACCATTAGCTCCAGAGGGATCGAACACAGGGCCCGACCTCGATCGTCCGTTCCCGGAGCCGCGCCGCCGTCCCCCTTGCAGAGCCAGAAGACGGAAGATAAAGATGAAAAACGGCGGCTGAAGACTCTTGTCTTCATTAAGGTAGCGCACAGCACTGCAGCTGTGCGCCATTGCTCCCATAGCACACCACACACTCCGGTCACTGTTGGGTGCAGGGCGCTGGGGGGGGGGGGCGCACTGGGCAGCAATTAGTTTACCTTTATGGCACAAATAGCACATAATACAGTGTATAACACTGTATATGTGCAAAAAACCCCGCCATTAACATTATAAAAAGCGGGAGAAGCCCGCCGCTGAGGGGGCGGGGCTATCTTCCTCAGCACAGCCAGCGCCATTTACCTTCACAGCTCTGCTGGAAGGACGCTCCCCAGGCTCTCCCCTGCAGTATCCAGTACGACAAGGGTAAAAAAGAGAGGGGGGGCACATAAATTTAGGCGCAATTTGTGTTAATAAGCAGCTATTAGGAAAAATCACTCAGTATAGTGAAAATCCCTGTGTTATATAGCGCTGTGGTGTGTGCTGGCATACTCTCTCTGTCTCCCCAAAGGACTTTGTGGGGTCCTGTCCTCAGTCAGAGCATTTCCTGTGTGTGTGCGGTGTGTCGGTACGGATGTGTCGACATGTTTGATGAGGAGGGCTACGTGGAGGCGGAGCAGGAGCCGATAAGTGTGATGTCGCCCCCTACGGGGCCGACACCGGAGTGGATGGATATGTGGAAGGTATTAACCGACAGTGTCAACTCCTTACATAAAAGGTTTGATGACGTAACAGCCTTGGGACAGCCGGCATCTCAGCCTGCGCCTGCCCAGGCGTCTCAGAGGCCATCAGGGGCTCAAAAACGCCCGTTAGCTCAGATGGCAGACACAGATGTCGACACGGAGTCTGACTCCAGTGTAGACGAGGATGAGACAAATGTACAGTCCACAAGGGCCATCCGATGCATGATTACGGCAATGAAAAATGTGTTGCACATTTCTGACATTAACCCGGTTACCACAAAAAAGGGTATTATGTTTGGGGAGAAAAAGCAGCCAGTGACTTTTCCCCCATCTGATGAATTAAATGATTTGTGTGAAGAAGCGTGGTGTTCCCCTGATAAGAAACTAGTGATTTCTAAGAGGTTACTGATGGCGTACCCTTTCCCGCCAACGGATAGGTTACGCTGGGAGACATCCCCTAGGGTGGACAAGGCGCTCACACGATTATCTAAAAGGGTGGCACTGCCGTCTCAGGATACGGCCGCCCTAAAGGAGCCTGCAGATAGAAAGCAGGAGGCTATCCTGAAGTCTGTATATACACACTCAGGTACTATACTGAGACCTGCTATTGCTTCAGCATGGATGTGTAGTGTTGCAGCAGCATGGTCTGATACCCTGTCAGACAACATTGATACCCTCGACAGGGATGCTATTTTGCTAACCATAGAGCATATAAAGGACGTTGTCTTGTATATGAGGGATGCACAGAGGGACATTTGCCGGCTGGCATCTAGAATTAATGCAATGTCCATTTCTGCCAGGAGAGTATTATGGACTCGGCAGTGGACAGGTGATGCTGATTCTAAAAGGCACATGGAGGTTTTGCCTTATAAGGGTGAGGAATTGTTTGGAACCGGTCTCTCGGACCTCGTATCCACAGCAACAGCTGGGAAGTCGACTTTTTTACCTCAGGTTTCCTCACAGCCTAAGAAAGCACCGTATTATCAAGTACAGTCCTTTCGGCCTCAGAAAGGCAAGCGGGTCAGAGGCGCATCCTTTCTGCCCAGAGGCAGGGGTAGAGGGAAAAAGCTGCACCAGACGGCCAGTTCCCAGGAACAAAAATCCTCTTCTGCTTCCACTAAGTCCACCGCATGACCCTGGGGCTCCACAGGTGGAGCCAGGTGCGGTGGGGGCGCGTCTCCGGAACTTCAGCGACCAGTGGGTTCGCTCACAGGTGGATCTCTGGGCTCTACAAGTGGTATCTCAGGGATACATGCTGGAGTTCGAGGCGACTCCCCCTCGCCGTTACCTCAAATCAGCCTTGCCAGCGGCTCCCAGGGAAAGGGAGGTAGTGCTGGCGGGATCCGGACTGAAAGTCGACAATGTCTAGGTCGACCACTATTGGTCGACAGTAACTATGTCGACAGGGTGTCTAGGTCGACAGGGTCTTTAGGTCGACATGTTCTAGGTCGACAGGTCAAAAGGTCGACATGAGTTTTTCACAATTTTTTTCTTTTTTTGAACCTTTTCATACTTAACGATCCACGTGGACTACGATTGGAACGGTAATCTGTGCCGAGCGAAGCGGCAGCGGAGCGAAGGCACCATGCCCGAAGCATGGCGAGCGAAGCGAGCCATGCGAGGGGACGCGGTGCACTAATTGGGGTTCCCGGTCACTCTACGAAGAAAACGACACCAAAATAACATTAAAAACTCATGTCGACCTTTTGACCTGTCGACCTAGAACATGTCGACCTAAAGGCCCTGTCGACCTAGACACCCTGTCGACCTAGTTACTGTCGACCAATAGTGGTCGACCTAGACATTGTCGACCTAGTTACTGTCGACTTTCAATACCACACCCGTGCTGGCGGCTATTCACAAGCTGTACCTTCAGCAGGTGATAATCAAGGTTCCCCTCCTTCAACAGGGACGGGGTTACTATTCCACAATGATTGTGGTACCGAAACGAGACGGTTCGGTGAGACCCATTCTAAATTTAAAATCCTTGAACACTTATGTAAGGAAGTTCAAGTTCAAAATGGAATCGCTCAGGGCGGTTATTGCAAGCCTGGAAGAGGGGGATTTTATGGTGTCGCTGGACATCAAGGACGTTTATCTGCATGTCCCCATTTACGCACCTCACCAGGAGTACCTCAGGTTTGTGGTACAGGACTGTCATTATCAATTCCAGACGTTGCCGTTTGGTCTGTCCACGGCACCGATGGTATTTACCAAGGTAATGGCCGACATGATGATACTCCTTCGGAAGAAGGGAGTTATAATTATCCCGTACTTGGACGATATCCTTATGAAGGCGAGGTCCAGAGAGCAGTTGTTAGTCAGCGTAGCACTTTCTCGGGAAGTGTTGCAACAGCACGGCTGGATTCTGAATATCCCAAAGTCGCAGCTGATTCCTGCGACGCGTCTGCTCTTCCTGGGCATGTTTCTGGACACAGAACAGAAGAAGGTGTTTCTCCCGGTGGAGAAGGCCCAGGAATTGTCATCTCTGGTCAGGGACCTCCTGAAACCAAAACAGGTGTCGGTGCATCACTGCACGCGAGTCCTGGGAAAGATGGTGGCTTCTTACGAAGCAATTCCCTTCGGCAGGTTCCATGCAAGGATCTTTCAGTGGGATCTGTTAGACAAATGGTCCGGATCGCATCTTCAGATGCATCGGTTGATCACCCTGTCCCCAAGGGCCAGGGTGTCTCTGCTGTGGTGGCTGCAGAGTGCTCATCTTCTCGAGGGCCGCAGATTCGGCATACAGGACTGGGTCCTGGTGACCACGGACGCAAGCCTCCGAGGATGGGGGGCAGTCACTCAGGGAGGGAACTTCCAAGGACAGTGGTCAAGTCAGGAGACTTCACTACACATAAATATACTGGAACTAAGGGCCATTTACAACGCCCTGAGTCAAGCAGAGCCCCTGCTTCAAAACCAACCAGTGCTGATTCAATCAGACAACATCACGGCGGTCGCCCATGTAAACCGCCAGGGCGGCACAAGAAGCAGGATGGCGATGGCAGAAGCCACAAGGATTCTCTGATGGGCGGAAAATCTCGTGCTAGCACTGTCAGCAGTGTTCAACAAAAAGCTAAAAAAATATTGCGCCAGGTCAAGGGACCCTCAGGCGATAGCTATGGACGCACTAGTGACACCGTGGGTGTACCAGTCGGTTTATGTGTTCCCTCCTCTTCCTCTCATACCCAAGGTACTGAGGATAGTAAGAAAGAGAGGAGTGAGAACTATACTCATCGTTCCGGATTGGCCAAGAAGTACTTGGTACCCAGAACTACAAGAAATGATCTCAGAGGACCCATGGCCTCTGCCTCTCAGACAGGACCTGTTACAGCAGGGGCCCTGTCTGTTCCAAGACTTACCGCGACTGCGTTTGACGGCATGGCGGTTGAACGCCGGATCCTAACGGAAAAGGGCATTCCGGATGAAGTGATTCCTACGCTGATAAAGGCTAGGAAAGACGTGACAGCACAACATTATCACCGTATATGGCGAAAATATGTTGCTTGGTGTGAGGCCAGATGGCCCCTACAGAGGAATTCCAGCTGGGTTGATTCCTGCACTTCCTACAGTCAGGAGTGACTAAGGGCCGAAATCTGGATCCTAATTTTAGGCCCAATCTATTTTCTTTCAAAAAGAACTGGCTTCACTGCCTGAAGTTCAGACGTTTGTTAAGGGAGTGCTGCATATTCACCCCCCTTTTGTGCCTCCAGTGGCACCTTGGGATCTTAACGTTGTGTTGGATTTCCTGGAATCCCACTGGTTTGAGCCACTTAAGACCGTGGAGCTAAAATATCTCATGTGGAAAGTGGTCATGCTATTGGCCTTAGCTTCGGCTAGGCATGTGTCAGAATTGGCGGCTTTGTCGTGTAAAAGCCCTTATATGATCTTCCATATGGACAGGGCAGAATTGAGGACTCGTCCCCAATTTCTCCCTAAGGTGGTATCAGCGTTTCATTTGAACCAACCTATTGTGGTGCCTGCGGCTACTAGGGACTTGGAGGATTCCAAGTTACTAGACGTAGTCAGGGCTTTGAAAATCTATGTAGCCAGGACGGCTGGAGTCAGGAAAACTGACTCGCTGTTTATCCTGCATGCGCCCAACAAGCTGGGTGCTCCTGCTTCAAAGCAAACTATTGCGCGCTGGATCTGTAACACGATTCAGCAAGCTCATTCTGCGGCAGGATTGCCGCATCCTAAATCGGTAAAAGCCCATTCCACAAGGAAGGTGGGCTCTTCTTGGGCGGCTGCCCGAGGAGTCTCGGCTTTACAGCTTTGCCGAGCTGCTACTTGGTCGGGTTCAAACACATTTGCTATGTTCTACAAGTTTGATACCCTGGCTGAGGAGGACCTTGCCTTTGCTCATTCGGTGCTGCAGAGTCATCCGCACTCTCCCGCCCGTTTGGGAGCTTTGGTATAATCCCCATGGTCCTTACGGAGTTCCCAGCATCCACTAGGACGTCAGAGAAAATAAGAATTTACTCACCGGTAATTCTATTTCTCGTAGTCCTTAGTGGATGCTGGGCGCCCGTCCCAAGTGCGGACTTTCTGCAATACATGTATATAGTTATTGCTTAACTAAGGATTATTGTTATGAGCCATCCGTTTAGTGAGGCTCAGTTGTTGTTCATACTGTTAACTGGGTATGGTTATCACAAGTTGTACAGTGTGATTGGTGTGGCTGGTATGAGTCTTACCCTGGATTCCAAATCCTTTCCTAGTAATGTCAGCTCTTCCGGGCACAGTTTCCCTAACTGAGGTCTGGAGGAGGGGCATAGAGGGTGGAGCCAGTGCACACCAGATATAGTACCTAATCTTTCTTTTAAGAGTGCCCAGTCTCCTGCGGAGCCCGTCTATTCCCCATGGTTCTTACGGAGTTCCCAGCATCCACTACGGACTACGAGAAATAGAATTACCGGTGAGTAAATTCTTATTTTATATATATATATATATATATATATATATATATATATATAATATACACATACATATACCTGTATATACATACACACACACACACACTGCTCAAAAAAATAAAGGGAACACTTAAACAACACATCCTAGATCTGAATGAATGAATTATTCTTATTAAATACTTTGTTCTATACATAGTTGAATGTTCTGACTACAAAATCACACAAAAATTATCAATGGAAATCAAATTTATTAACCCATGGAGGTCTGGATTTGGAGTCACCCTCAAAATTAAAGTGGAAAAACACACTACAGGCTGATTCAACTTTGATGTAATGTCCTTAAAACAAGTCAAAATGAGGCTCAGTAGTGTGTGTGGCCTCCACATGCCTGTATGACCTCCCTACAACGCCTGGGCATGCTCCTGATGAGGTGGCGGATGGTCTCCTGAGGGATCTCCTCACAGACCTGGACTAAAGCATCCGCCAACTCCTGGACAGTCTGTGGTGCAACGTGGCGTTGGTGGATGGAGCGATACATAATGTTCCAGATGTGCTCAGTTGGATTCAGGCTGGGGAACGGGCGGGCCAGTCCATAGCATCAATGCCTTCGTCTTGCATGAACTGCTGACACACTCCAGCCACATGAGGTCTAGCATCGTCTTGCATTAGGAGGAACCCAGGGCCAACCACACCAGCATATGGTCTCACAAGGGGTCTGAGGATCTCATCTCGGTACCTAATGGCAGTCAGGCTACCTCTGGTGAGCCCATGGAGGGCTGTGCGGCCCCCCCCAAAGAAATGCCACCCCAAACCATTACTGACCCACTGCCAAACCGGTCATGCTGGAGGATGTTGCAGGCAGCAGAACGTTCTCCTTGGCGTCTCCAGACTCTGTCACATGTGCTCAGTGTGAACCTGCTTTCATCTGTGAAGAGCACAGGGCGCCAGTGGCGAATTTGCCAATCTTGGTGTTCTCTGGTAAATGCCAAACGTCCTGGACGGTGTTGGGCTGTAAGCACAACCCCCACCTGTGGACGTCGGGCCCTCATGGAGTCTGTTTCTGATCGTTTGAGTAGACACATGCACATTTGTGGCTTGCTGGAGGTCATTTTGCAGGGCTCTGGCAGTGCTCCTCCTGTTCCTCTTTGCACAAAGGCGGAGGTAGTGGTCCTGCTGCTGGGTTGTTGCCCTCCTACGGCCTCCTCCACGTCTCCTGATGTACTGGCCTGTCTCCTGGTAGAGCCTCCATGCTCTGGACACAACGCTGACAGACACAGCAAACCTTCTTGCCACAGCTCGCATTGATGTGCCATCCTGGATGAGCTGCACTACCTGAGCCACTTGTGTGGGTTGTAGATTCCGTCTCATGCTACCACTAGAGTGAAAGCACCGCCAGCTTTCAAAAGTGACCAAATCATCAGCCAGAAAGCATAGGAGCTGAGAAGTGGTCTGTGGTCACCACCTGCAGAACAACTCCTTTATTGGGGGTGTTTTGCTAATTGCCTATAATTTCCACCTGTTGTCTATTCCATTTCCACAACAGCATGTGAAATTGATTGACAATCAGTGTTGCTTCCTAAGTGGACAGTTCGATTTCACAGAAGTGTGATTGACCTGGAGTTACATTGTGTTGTTTAAGTGTTCCCTTTATTTTTTTGAGCAGTGTGTGTGTGTGTGTGTGTGTGTGTGTGTGTGTATGTATGTATGTATGTGTGTATGTATGTATGTATGTAACACATCCTAGATCTCAATGAATGAAATATTCTTTTCTCTGTCCTCCATCTGGGGGATGCTGCGCCGTTACTTGTGGGGTTAGAGGTGTGTGGTAGTGGAGTTTGGCACAGAACTATCAAAAGCTGACTCCTCCCCCCTCTAACCCCTCCCATCTCCTTCCTGCTCAGCCCTGTTCAGTTTTAGTTTTGTGCCTGTGGGGTACAGACACAGTTTTTATTTCTCTTTAGATTTTCTGTTTATTTATTTATTTTTTCTTCACAAATACCTAGTCCCTGTTTACAGGTGACAGGTATAACAGTGGAAGGGGTTAGTATCCCACTCCAGACTGCTGCATGGAGGCCACTATACCTTGGTCACTGGGGCCTTCAGAGAGAGAGAGAAGAAAGCAGCATCAGGTACTGGACAGCCACAATCTGTCATTGACAGTATTGGGCTGTCCCTATTTCCTATTGCTAATGGGGAATTTATTCTTATCTATACATCGTTCGCCCCACCCCCCCCCCCCCCCCCCCACCCCCGGAGCGCGCGACCATCCACAGACAGCCGGATGGCTGAACTGGGGTGGAATGTGATGTGGACGGACTGTGTTTAGGTCCGGGAGGGTGTTATTCACTCCCTGGACCATTGCTGTGCTGCCGTGACAACCGCTGTGTAGCGGTGCACGGGAGCCGAACTTCCGGTTTTGACGGAGAGTGAGAGGAGTGACGTCAGGCGGGCAGAGCCGTCTTCCCGCTCAGCTCTGCCCGCGCGCGCGCTGCTGGTCACGGCGCTATCTTCTCTGCCTGCAGACAGGGGGACGCTGTGCTACGGAGGGGGATTACACTACACAAAAACCGCAAGTATAAAAGGGGGGGGGATCACACAAACTTGGGGGACAGGACATAGTACACCAGAGTACAGGATGACCAGTAAGCCAGAGAAACCTACAAAGGGAAAAACAACCTCAGTGGTTTATTTCTCATGTTCACAATGTGGCACAAAGCTGGCTAAGGGGAGTGCTGATGCAGGGACCCTCTGTACATCATGCTCGGGTGCACCAGCGGCAGATCAGCAGGCCAGATCCACAGATCAGTCAATGCCCCCTTGGGTCAAGGCCATGGTGGATGCAATTTCAGATTTGCGTCAGTCAAGGTCGGAAGCAGCTTTGGCCCAGACTCAGGTGGAACCGCTGTGGGCCCAGAATATGGGAAAGTGTCTCACTGATTTGACTCAGTCTGTAAATAAATTTGTAAATTCGGCCAGTAGTTCGGCGGCTTCTAAGCGAACGCAGCCGTTGCCCGCTATTGCGTTTCCGGGAGAGGAGTTGGATACTCTGACATCTCCATTGGAAGAAGGGGAGGTAGATCCTGAATGGGACGAAAATTCGGCTTGGGAAGATGAGGATTTATCTACTAGTTCAGGTGTTAGGCTACTAATCGAAGCCATTCGTCAGACCCTTAATATTCAGGATGAGGCAGTAGCCGAGACTTCTTCCCCTTTCTTCAAACGACAGAAGAGACAGGTTACTGCCTTCCCTTCTTACTCGCACTTTGCGGATATTTTAAAAGAACCCTGGCTAAAACCGGATTCGCGTTTCCAAGCTCCTAAAAAGTTAAAATTTCTATATCCTTTTACAGAGGAGGATACAAAATTTTGGGAAACTGCCCCAAAGGTAGACGCTCCTATTTCGCATTTAGCAAAAGCTACGGTTATTCCGTCAGTACAGTCTGTGACTTTAAAAGACTCTACCGATAGGAAGATAGAAGCATTACTAAAATCTATGTTTTCCTTATCAGGTGTCTCTCTCCGTCCAGTTCTGGCGAGTGCCTGGGTGCTTAAAGCCGTTGATGAGTGGCTTGCACAGGTTGTATCTGGGATGCAGTCAGACGATCCGTCGGAGGCCATTCAATTAGCAGAACAGATTTCTGAGGCCCTTACTTACGTGGGTGAAGCCTTATTGGATTCGGTGGCGCTACAGTCCCGTGTTTCTGCCTTAACAGTATCCGCAAGACGATCTCTTTGGCTTAGGGTTTGGAATGCTGATTCGGACTCAAAGCAGACCTTGACGGCAGTTCCTTTTGAAGGCGAGTTTCTCTTTGGATCAGAGTTAAAGAAGATCATTTCAGATACTACGGGAGGAAAGAGCCCTTTCCTTCCGTCTGCTCCTAACAAACCAAAACCTACAAGATTTCGGTCCTTTCGTACGCAGGGCAGAGGTAACTTCCAGTCCTTTCGACCCTTCTCCAGATTTCCACGGAGGGGATCATTCAGAGGTAGAGGAGCTCAGGCTACTCGCAGACCGGCCAGTAAGCCTGCCGACAAGCCTGAGGCATGACGCTTCGGGCCCTCTGGAGGGATCAATACAGGTTGGGGCTCGTTTACTTCACTTCAGGGAAGTGTGGCTCCTATCGAAACCAGATCGGTGGGTAATAGGGGTCATTTCCAGAGGATATATGTTGGATTTCGAAGAGACAGTCCCAACCCGACTATTTGTCACACCTCTCCCAGACGACCCCTCCAGACGTCAAGCTCTCCTTCAGGCAACAGCAACATTATTACAAAATGGAGTAATCCTTCCGGTCCCAGCTCCTCAGAGAGGTCGGGGCTTTTACTCGGGTCTTTTTCTCGTAGACAAGCCGGACGGTTCGTTTCGACCCATTCTAAATCTAAAAGCTCTCAATCCGTACCTTTCATCCCAAAAATTCAGGATGGAATCCATTCGCTCCATTATCGCAGCCATGGAGCCAGGGGAATATTTGGCTTCAATAGACATAAAGGACGCATACCTACATGTTCCAATTTGGATAGGACATCAATCCCTTCTGAGACTTGCAGTAGGTCCGTGGCATTTTCAGTTTCGGGCCCTTCCCTTTGGTCTCTCTACGGCTCCCCGGGTTTTTACGAAGGTCCTGGGTCATGTCGTCGCAGTTCTCCGTTGCAAAGGGGTCAACATCACCCCATACTTGGACGACCTGTTGATCAAGGCCCCGTCACCGGAGATTCTCACTCAGAACCTGCGTCTAACGATAGAGACTCTACAGTCGTTCGGGTGGATAATCAATTTTCCAAAGTCGTCTTTACTCCCGTCACAGAAAATGGTTTTTCTGGGTCTTCTATTCGACACCAACAGCCAGAAGGTGTTTCTTCCTACAGACAAGATTCAGGACTTACAAGCCAGAATCAGAACCCTGTTAAAATTGCCGGCAGTGTCAGTCCTCAGATGCATGCAGGTACTGGGCAAGATGGTGTCCTCATTCGAGGCAGTTCCATACGCCAGATTCCACGCCCGACCTCTTCAAGCTCAGATTCTCCACTGTTGGACTCGGACGGATTCACGTCTCGAACTGCAGTTGATACGCTTGTCGATAAGAACTCGTCAGTCGCTCTACTGGTGGCTTCACAGTCACAATCTGAGGAAGGGTGCGCCGTTCACGGTCTGGTCTTGGATGATGGTAACCACGGACGCAAGCCTCAGCGGTTGGGGAGCAGTGTTCCAGACTCATCATTTACAGGGGCGCTGGAGCAATCAAGAGTCAAAACTACAGATCAACATTCTGGAATTGAGAGCGATCCGGTATGCACTCATTCGGATTCAGACCATGGTGCAGGGCCATCCAGTTCGGGTGCAATCCGACAATGCCACGGCAGTGGCTTACATCAACAAACAGGGAGGAACTCGCAGCTGGTCCGCAATGAGAGAGGTTGCTCAGATTCTCACGTGGGCGGAGCATTGGATTCCCGTGATTTCAGCAATTCACATTCCGGGAGTCGAAAACTGGGAAGCAGATTTTTTGAGTCGTCACACGATTCATCCGGGAGAATGGGAACTTCACCAGGAAGTGTTTCTTTCTCTAGTGGATCGCTGGGGAATGCCAGACATAGACCTGATGGCGTCACGCCTCAACAAAAAACTTCCTGTTTACGGATCAAGAACTCAGGATCCTTAAGCATTTCTGATCGATGCACTAACAGCTCCGTGGCAATTTCAGCTGGGTTACGTGTTCCCACCAATTCCATTGCTCCCACGTCTACTCCAACGCATTCGGCGAGAAGGACTTGCAGTAATTCTGGTGGCTCCGGATTGGCCGCGCCGACAGTGGTACACTCTTCTAAGCAGCATGGTCGTCGGAGATCCCTTTCGCCTCCCTCTGCGACCAGATCTTCTTCTTCAAGGACCTTGTCGCCACCCAGATTTCTCTATCGTCCTAGTGGATGCTGGGGTTCCTGAAAGGACCATGGGGAATAGCGGCTCCGCAGGAGACAGGGCACAAAAAGTAAAGCTTTAGGATCAGGTGGTGTGCACTGGCTCCTCCCCCTATGACCCTCCTCCAAGCCAGTTAGATTTTTGTGCCCGGCCGAGAAGGGTGCAATCTAGGTGGCTCTCCTAAAGAGCTGCTTAGGAAAGTTTAGCTTAGGTTTTTTATTTTACAGTGAGTCCTGCTGGCAACAGGATCACTGCAACGAGGGACTTAGGGGAGAAGAAGTGAACTCACCTGCGTGCAGGATGGATTGGCTTCTTGGCTACTGGACATCAGCTCCAGAGGGACGATCACAGGTACAGCCTGGATGGTCACCGGAGCCTTGCCGCCGGCCCCCTTGCAGATGCTGAAGTAAGAAGAGGTCCAGAATCGGCGGCAGAAGACTCCTCAGTCTTCTAAAGGTAGCGCACAGCACTGCAGCTGTGCGCCATTTTCCTCTCAGCACACTTCACACGGCAGTCACTGAGGGTGCAGGGCGCTGGGAGGGGGGCGCCCTGGGAGGCAAATGAATACCTAATTTGGCTAAAAATACCTCACATATAGCCTCCGGAGGCTATATGGAGATATTTAACCCCTGCCAGAATCCGTTAAGAGCGGGAGACGAGGCCGCCGAAAAAGGGGCGGGGCCTATCTCCTCAGCACACAGCGCCATTTTCCCTCACAGAAAGGCTGGAGGGAAGGCTCCCAGGCTCTCCCCTGCACTGCACTACAGAAACAGGGTTAAAACAGAGAGGGGGGGCACTAATTTGGCGATATGCTTATATATATATTAAGATGCTATAAGGGAAAACACTTATATAAGGTTGTCCCTATATAATTATAGCGTTTTGGTGTGTGCTGGCAAACTCTCCCTCTGTCTCTCCAAAGGGCTAGTGGGTCCTGTCCTCTATCAGAGCATTCCCTGTGTGTGTGCTGTGTGTCGGTACGTGTGTGTCGACAGGTAGGAGGACGATGTTGGTGAGGAGGCGGAGCAATTGCCTGTAATGGTGATGTCACTCTCTAGGGAGTCGACACCGGAATGGATGGCTTATTTAGGAAATTACGTGATAATGTCAACACGCTGCAAGGTCGGTTGACGACATGAGACGGCCGACAAACAATTAGTACGGTCCAGACGTCTCAAAAACACCGTCAAGGGTTTTTAAAACGCCCGTTTACTTTAGTCGGTCGACACAGACACAGACAGGGACACTGAATCCAGTGTCGACGGTGAATAAACAAACGTATTCCTTATTAGGGCCACACGTTAAAGGCAATGAAGGAGGTGTTACGTATTTCTGATACTACAAGTACCACAAAAGAGGGTATTATGTGGGATGTGAAAAAACTACCATAGTTTTTCCTGAATCAGATAAATTAAATAAAGTGTGTGATGAGGCGTGGGTTCCCCCCGATAGAAAATTATGGGCGGTATACCCTTTCCCGCCAGAAGTTAGGGCGCGTTGGGAAACACCCTTTAAGGTGGATAAGGCGCTCACACGCTTATCAAAACAAGTGGCGGTACCGTCTATAGATAGGGCCGTCCTCAAGGACCAGCTGACAAGGCTGGAAAATATAATAAAAAGTATATACACACATACTGGTGTTATACTGCGGCCAGCGATCGCCTCAGCCTGGATGTGCAGAGCTAGGGTGGCTTGGTCGGATTCCCTGACTAAAAATATTGATACCCTTGACAGGGACAGTATTTTATTGACTATAGAGCATTTCTATATATGCGAGATGCACAGAGGGATATTTGCACTCTGGCATCATGAATAAACGCGATGTCCATAACTGCCAGAAGATGTTATGGACACGACAGTGGTCAGGTGATGCAGATTCCAAACGGCACAGTATGGCCGTATACAGGAAGAGGACTTGTTTGGGGTTGGTCCATCGGACCTGGTGGTCACGGCAACTGCTGGAAAATCCACCGTTTTTTACCCTAAGTCACATCTCTGCAGAAAAAGACACCGTCGTTTCAGCCTCAGTCCTCTCGTCCCTATAAGATCATATCTGCCCAGGGATAGAGGAAAGGGAAGAAGACTGCAGCAGGCAGCCCATTCCCAGGAACAGAAGCGTTCCACCGCGTCTGACAAGTTCTCAGCATGGCGCTGAGACCGTACAGGACCCCTGGATCCTACAAGTAGTATCCCGGGGGTACAGATGGGAATGTCGAGACGTTTCCCCTTCGCAGGCTCCTGAAGTCTGCTTTACCAAGTCTCCCTCCGACAAGGAGGTAGTATGGAAAAAAAAAAAAAAAAAAAAAATTCACAAGCTGTATTCCCAGCAGGTGATAATTAAATTACCCCTCCTACTACAGAAAAGGGGTATTATTCCACACTATATTGTGGTACTGAAGCCAGAAGGCTAGGTGAGACTTATTCTAAAAATTTTTTTTTGAACACTTACAAAGGTTCAAATTAAGATGAAGTCACTCAGAGCAGTGATAACGAACCAGGAATAAGGGGACTATATAGTGTCCCGGGACATCAGGGATGCTTACCTCTATGTCCCAAATTTGCCCTTCTCACTAAGGGTACCTCAGGTTCGTGGTGCAGAACTGTCACTATCAGTTTCAGACGCTGCCGTTTGGATTGTCCACGGCACCCTGGGGTCTTTACCAAGGTAATGGCCGAATTGATGATTCTTCTTCGAAGAAAAGGCGTCTTAATTATCCCTTACTTGGACGATCTCCTGATAGGGGCATAGTCCAGGGAACAGTTGGAGGTCGGAGTAGCACTATCTCGGATACTGCTACAATCAGCACGGGTGGATTCTAAATATTCCAAAATCGCAGCTGATCCCGACGACACGTCTGCTGTGCCTAGGGATGATTCTGGACACAGTCCAGAAAAAGGTGTTTCTCCCGGAAGAGAAAGCCAGGAAGTTATCCGAGCAAGTCAGGAACCTCCTAAAAACAGTGCATCATTGCACAAGGGTCCTGGTAAAAATGGTGGCTTCCTACGAAGCAATTCCATTCGGCAGATTTCACGTAAGAACTTTTCAGTGGGATCTGCTGGACAAATGGTCCGGATCGCATCTTCAGATGCATCAGCGGATAACCCAATATCCAAGGACAAGGGTGTCTCTCCTGTGGTGGTTATAGAGTGCTCATCTTCTAGAGGGCAGCAGATTCGGCATTCAGGATTGGATGCTGGTAACCACGGAGCCCAGCCTGAGAGGCTGGGGAGCAGTCACACAAGGAAAAAATTTCCAGGGAGTGTGATCAAGTATGGAGACTTTTCTCCACATAAATATACTGGAGCTAAGGGTAAATTTATAATGCTCTAAGCTTAGCAAGACCTCTGCTTCAAGGTCAGCCGGTATTGATCCAGTGGGAAAAACATCACGGCAGTCGCCCACGTAAACAGACAGGGCGACACAAGAAGCAGGAGGGCAATGGCAGAAACTGCAAGGACTTTTCGCTGGGCGGAAAATCATGTGATAACACTGTCAGCAGTTTTTCATCCCGGGAATGGAAACTGGGAAGCAGACTTCCTCAGCACGACCTCCACCCGGGAGAGTGGAAACTTCATTGAGAAGTTTTTTCCACATGATTGTAAACCGTTGGGAAATACCAAAGGTGGACATGATGGCGTCCCGTCTGAACAAAAAACGGGACAGGTATTGCGCCAGGTCAAGAGACCATCAGGCAATAGATGTGGACGTTCTGGTAACACCGTGGGTGTACCAGTCGGTGTATGTGTTCCCTCCTCTGCTTCTCATACCTAAGGTGCTGAGAATTATAAGACGTAGAGGAGTAAGAACTATACTCATGGCTCCGGATTGGCCAAGAAGGACTTGGTACCCGGAACTTCAAGAGATGCTTACAGAGGTCTTATGGCCTCTGCCGCTAAGAAGGGACTTGCTTCAGCAAGTACCATGTCTGTTCCAAGACTTACCGCAGCTGCGTTTGTCGGCATGGCGATGGAAAGCCGGATCCTAAGGGAAAAAAGGCATTCCGGAAGAGGTCATTCCTACCCTGGTCAAAGCCAGAAAGGAGGTGACCGCACAACATTATCACCACGTGTGGCGAAAATATGTTGCGTGGTGTGAGGCCAGGAAGGCCCACAAAGAAATTTCAACTCGGTCGTTTCCTGCATTTCCTGAAAACAGGAGTGTCTATGGGCCTCAAATTGGGGTCCATTAAGGTTCAAATTCGGCCCTGTAAATTTTCTTCCAGAAAGAATTGGCTTCAGTTCCTGAAGTCCAGAAGTTTGTCAAGGGAGTATTGCATATACAAACCCCTTTTTTGTGCCTCCAGTGGCACTGTGGGATCTCAACGTAGTTCTGGGATTCCTCAAATCACATTGGTTTAAAACCAGTCAAATATGTGGATTTGAAGCATCTCACATAAAAAGTGACCATGCTCTTGGCCCTGGCCTGGACCAGGCGAGTGTCAAATTGGTGGTTTTTTCTCAAAAAAGCCCATATCTGTTTGTCCATTCGGACAGGGCAGAGCTGCGGACTCGTCCCCAGTTCTCTCCCTAAGGTGGTGTCAGTGTTTCACCTGAACCAGCTTATTGTGGTGCCTTGCACCTACTAGGGACTTGAAGGACTCCAAGTTGCTAGGAGTTGTCAGGGCCCTGAAAATATGTTCCAGGACAGCTGGAGTCAGAAAATCTGACTCGCTGTTTATACTGTATGCACCCAACAAGTTGGGTGCGCCTGCTTCTAAGCAGGCGATTGCTCGTTGGATTTGTAACACAATTCAACTTGCACATTCTGAGGCAGGCCTGCCACAGTCTAAATCGGTTAAGGCCCATTCCACAAGGAAGGTGGGCTCATCTTGGGCGGCTGCCCGAGAGGTCTCGGCATTACAACTCTGCCGAGCAGCTACGTGGTCAGGGGAGAACACGTTTGTAAAATTCTACAAATTTGATATCCTGGCAAAAGAGGACCTGGAGTTCTCTCATTCGGTGCTGCAGAGTCATCCGCACTCTCCCGCCCGTTTGGGAGCTTTGGTATAATCCCCATGGTCCTTTCAGGAACCCCAGCATCCACTAGGACGATAGAGAAAATAAGAATTTACTTACCGATAATTCTATTTCTCGGAGTCCGTAGTGGATGCTGGGCGCCCATCCCAAGTGCGGATTATCTGCAATACTTGTACATAGTTACAAAAATCGGGTTATTATTGTTGTGAGCCATCTTTTCAGAGGCTCCGCTGTTATCATACTGTTAACTGGGTTTAGATCACAAGTTGTACGGTGTGATTGGTGTGGCTGGTAAGAGTCTTACCCGGGATTAAAAATTCCTCCCTTATTGTGTACGCTCGTCCGGGCACAGTACCTAACTGGCTTGGAGGAGGGTCATAGGGGGAGGAGCCAGTGCACACCACCTGATCCTAAAGCTTTACTTTTTGTGCCCTGTCTCCTGCGGAGCCGCTATTCCCCATGGTCCTTTCAGGAACCCCAGCATCCACTACGGACTCCGAGAAATAGAATTATCGGTAAGTAAATTCTTATTTTAAATCGGCTGGCTTTGACGGCTTGGTTCTTGAATCCAACATTTTGAAGGCAAAGGGTCTTTCTCGTGCGGTTGTTCAGACAATGATTCGGGCTAGAAAGCCGGTGACTTCTGGCATTTACCATAGAGTATGGCGTATTTACATTGCTTGGTGCGAGAAAAGGAACTTGACTCCGCATTTGTTTAGACTTCCTCGCCTGCTCTCCTTTCTCCAGGAGGGTCTTGACAAAGGTTTAAAACTTTCTTCCCTGAAGGGTCAGGTTTCGGCCTTGTCGATTCTTTTTCAAAAGAAATTAGCAATCATCCCAGAGGTTCAAACATTCCTGCAGGGAGTACTTCGAATTCAACCACCTTTTGTTCCTCCGATTCCTCCCTGGGATTTAAACTTGGTACTTAAGGCTCTTCAAAATTCTCCATTTGAACCTCTAGAATCTGTGGAACTACGTTATCTAACACAAAAAGTTGTTTTTCTTTTGGCGATTGCCTCAGCTAGACGAGTGTCTGAGTTGGCGGCTCTTTCTTGCAGGCCGCCCTTGTTAGTGTTTCATGAAAATCGGGTAGTGCTGCGGACAAAGCCTTCATTTCTTCCAAAGGTTGTTTCAGCATTCCATTTAAATCAGGACATCGTTCTTCCAGCTTTTAATCCGTCATCTTCTCAGGGGGAGGATTCCCATTTGGCTCTCTTGGATGTTGTTCGGGCCTTACGTATTTATTTGTCTCGCACGGAGTCTTTCCGTCGTACGGATTCCTTGTTGGTATTGATTGATGCTCCCAAACGAGGTTGGCCTGCCTCTAAGAACACTGTGGCCCGTTGGGTAACTTCGGCCATCAGACAGGCTTACGTGTCCTCAAACGTTTCGGTTCCTGACTCAATTAGGGCTCATTCGACTAGAGCAGTTGGAGCGTCTTGGGCTGTTCGCGGTGGTGCATCTGTTGAGCAACTATGCAGGGCGGCGACCTGGTCGTCAGTCCATACGTTCACAAAGTTTTACCGGTTTCATACTTTTGGTTTGGAGACTGCCTCTGTTGGGCGTCGTATTTTACAGACGGCTGTGCCGTCAACGTCTCCCTCCTCTCATTAGCTTGCTTTGGGAAGTCCCACAAGTAACGGCGCAGCGTCCCCCAGATGGAGGACAGAGAAATTGGGATTTTTGTTTACTTACCGTAAAATCTCTTTCTCTGAGTCCATCTGGGGGACGCTGCGATCCCTCCCATAGGTTGTCTGGTTTAATTGGTTAATTTTTTATTCTGGTCTATCTCCTTTGGCTTGGCTAAACGTTAACTGAACAGGGCTGAGCAGGAAGGAGATGGGAGGGGTTAGAGGGGGGAGGAGTCAGCTTTTGATAGTTCTGTGCCAAACTCCACTACCACACACCTCTAACCCCACAAGTAACGGCGCAGCGTCCCCCAGATGGACTCAGAGAAAGAGATTTTACGGTAAGTAAACAAAAATCCCAATATTAAATACTGTGTTCTTTACATAGTTGAATGTGCTGAAAACAAAATCACACAAAAATTATCAATGGAAATCAAATTTATTAACCCATGGAGGTCTGGATTTGGAGTCACCCTCAAAATTAAAGTGGAAAAACACACTACAGGCTGATCCAACTTTGATGTAATGTCCTTAAAACAAGTCAAAATGAGGCTCAGTAGTGTGTGTGGCCTCCACGTGCCTGTATGACCTCCCTACAATCCACACAAGTGGCTCAGGTAGTGCAGCTCATCCAGGATGGCACATCAATGCGAGCTGTGGCAAGAAGGTTTGCTGTGTCTGTCAGCGTAGTGTCCAGAGCATGGAGGCGCTACCAGGAGAAAGGCCAGTACATCAGGAGACGTGGAGGAGGCCGTAGGAGGGCAACAACCCAGCAGCAGGACCACTACCTCCGCCTTTGTGCAAAGAGGAACAGGAGGAGCACTGCTAGAGCCCTGCAAAATGACCTCCAGCAAGCCACAAATGTGCATGTGTCTACTAAAACGATCAGAAACAAACTCCATGAGGGTGGTATGAGGGCCCGACGTCCACAGGTGGGGGTTGTGCTTACAGCCCAACACCGTGCAGGACGTTTGGCATTTGCCAGAGAACACCAAGATTGGCAAATTCGCCACTGGCGCCCTGTGCTCTTCACAGATGAAAGCAGGTTCACACTGAGCACATGTGACATATGTGACAGAGTCTGGAGACGCCAAGGAGAACGTTCTGCTGCCTGCAACATCCTCCAGCATGACCGGTTTGACAGTGGGTCAGTAATGGTTTGGGGTGGCATTTCTTTGAGGGGGCCGCACAGCCCTCCATGGGCTCGCCAGAGGTAGCCTGACTGCCATTAGGTACCGAGATGAGATCCTCAGACCCCTTGTGAGACCATATGCTGGTGCGGTTGGCCCTGGGTTCCTCCTAATGCAAGACAATGCTAGACCTCATGTGGCTGGAGTGTGTCAGCAGTTCATGCAAGACGAAGGCATTGATGCTATGGACTGGCCCGCCTTTTCCCCAGACCTGTATCCAATTGAGCACATCTGGGACATCATGTCTCGCTCCATCCAACAACGCCACGTTGCACCACAGACTGTCCAGGAGTTGGCGGATGCTATAGTCTAGGTCTGGGAGGAGATCCCTCAGGAGACCATCCGCCACCTCATCAGGAGCATGCCCAGGCGTGGTAGGGAGGTCATACAGGCACGTGGAAGCCACACACACTACTGAGCGTCATTTTGACTTGTTTTAAGGACATTACATCAAAGTTGGATCAGCCTGTGGTGTGTTTTTCCACTTTAAATTTTGAGTGTGACTCCAAATCCAGACCTCCATGGGTTAATAAATTTGATTTCCATTGATAATTTTTGTGTGATTTTGTTGTCAGCACATTCAACTATGTACAGAACAAAGTATTTAATAAGAATATTTCATTCATTCAGATCTAGGATGTGTTATTTTAGTGTTCCCTTTATTTTTTTGAGCAGTGTATATATAGATCTGTGAACTCTATATATGTGCGTACTAATCAGCATAACTAGGATTTATATTTATATATATATATATTACTAATTTGTAATATTCCAGATTAAATGAAGCTCTGTAATGACTGCGAGATACCTATGTTCCTTAATACTTAGAAATCTGCTATTACCCTGATGTCAGAGTGTTTGTTTGTTTGTTATATATATATATATATATATATATATATATATATAATAATGTGTCTTAAGGGAGCTAGGCAGATATTTACTGTATATTAGGAACTCTCTTCCAAATTGACCGAAACTTAGTAAAAAACTTTCAATTTATTCACATATTACCATTGAACAGAACATTGTAGAAAGTAAAAAATGTTGCATTAATGTACAACGGCAAGTACAAAGATTTCAGTTTTGTAAAATGCATAAATCTTGATTATTTCATCCAATGGTATTTCTTAAAAGATGCCTGATCTCACAATTGAGCCAATTAATCACCATAATTTTTAAGATATTATAAGTCTCTAGAAATAATTTATCTCCCCTACTTTTATTCCAACATATGGAACCACTTCAGTTTATCCCCTCTTGTAGTATTAAATATTACAACAAATCCTTTTATGATATGATGGTTTACTTATGATATGGTTCTTCCAGATTTTACATGTGGGAACAACACTACTGTTAAAACGGTTATTTGCCCCATATGAGCTCTTCCAATATCCAATGGTATGTATTTAAATTACCATTCTGGAATATGATCACCACGGCATGTCAGATATAAATGTTCATACTATCTGTATATCTACTGTTTAGATATGAACCCCTGATGAAGTCCTTCGGGACGAAACGCGTTGGGTTTGGCTCAATTGTGAGTACATCAGGCATCTTTTAAGAAATACCATTGAATGAAATAATCAAGATTTATGCATTTTACAAAACTGAAGTCTGTATTTTAATTGTACTTGCCGTTGTACATTAATGCAACATTTTTTACTTTCTACAATGTTCTGTTCAATGGTAATATGTGAATAAATTGAAAGTTCTTTACTAAGTTGTGGTCAATTTGGAAGAGAGTTCCTAATATAAAGTAAATATCTGCCTAGCTCCCTTAAGACACACTCTGTTTCTATTATTCTAACTTAGTACTTCAGCTAACAGAGAGTACGTCATAAGGTGGAGCTTGGGAATAGCGCAGAATTAGGTCTGCACCGTATATATATATATATATATATATATATATATATATATATATATATATATATATATGCACAAAAGAAGGCCGGCACTCATAGAGACTTTTAAACAAGACAAAGATGCAGTAGACTTAAGATACTGCATCTTTGTCTTGTTTAAAAGTCTCTATGAGTGCCGGCCTTCTTTTGTGCATATTCTTCAGCTGTGACTGACGCAGGGCACCGGAGCAAGCTGCATCTCTGGTTATATGGGAGTGCCATTCCGTGCTGTGTAATATATATATATATATATATATATATATATATATATATATATATATATATATATATATATATATATATAACCATCAACGGAGCACTCACCAGGCTTGTTCTTCAATAAACATCACCAATTTTTATTAAATAGTCATGATATATTCAACTGCCCACTGCAGTCCAACAAAATATATCATAAGTCCTCTCAAACGTTTTCGGTCCCATACAGCCCGTCATTAGGAGATACAAATATGTGCAAAAAGCTGTCTCATCCTTATACTAAAGCATCAGCAGTCTTAGAACATCTGCTTTTTTCTGATGCAATAATACTAAAAGACTGTAAAGTTGATAAATTGGTACTATGTGGGTGAAACTGATTCCGTCTGAGTAAGCGGATGAGATTGCTACCCTGGTTTGAGCACTCATTGAGTATTTTTTTTACAGGATGCAAATTGTAACTGGAAACATGCAGATCAGTGTAAACATGATCGCATTTTACAATGCAAATTAAATCTAAAAATACCTATTCGCCTGCTGTAAAAGTACAGAGATCAGGGTAGGTGAATTTTAAAATAAATAATAAAATAAATACAGATGTGTCCTCTTACATCCTTGCTGCAGTTACGCTAAACAGCCCTTGAAGTCGTGCCATGCCGTGGCTGGACTCGGTAGCGCCGAACGTCTCTTTTGCGTTTTTTTTCTCCGCAAAATGCCACGTTACGCTATAGCATAGCATTTTGTATGCAAATACAGTTGCAATCACACAGAGAATATAGGAATGCTGCATATCATTTTAATCAGCAGAAACTGCTTGTGTGGCCTATTACAGTACCGTGTGTACCGTTACGGAAAAAAACGCAAAAGAAGACACTCTGTGCTACCAAGTCACATCACTCAAGCGTTGTGTAACGTGACTTGTAGCACATGAAGCAAAGATGTAAGAAGACACATCTGTATATACTATATGTCTATATCTCACCTCAAAATGGTTATGGGAGGACCAATCATAAGCTGCAGTGTCCGTTGATTTACACTAGGTGTGTGTATTAATGTCCAGCCTACTACTTATGGTCTCCTTCATTAATCCAAATGTAGATTTTGAGGTTTCTCCTGAAATACTTCACAAGAACCTTTCCACAAACCCACGTCACAAATGGAATGGATTTGAACGGATACTATACTGCACATGGGATGACTCTAATTATTATCATTGATATCCCTCTTAGGAATATATGAAATTATATATAATAGATGTGGAATTATTGTGTCACGGCCGGCCATTGTATGTTTTATTCATTGGAATTATTTTATGATTTTTTTTTATATATCTATAAATAAAAGCTAATAACATTTAGCCACATACCAGCGCTGTTCTAGTTTTTTATAAACAATTTCATAGGTTAGCTTCCTTTATATCTGGAATTAATAATGGGAGGTTGCATGAATGTTTTAATCACATCTAGAAAGGTGTAAAATAAATATTTTGTAATAGGATAATTCCAATCTCCGACCTCTCAGGAGAAGTGAACTAAACAAAGAAGTTTTTCAGGAACAATAAGGCTGGAACGCCGTCTTATATAATGGAGTATACCCCTAAATGCACTTTCTACACGTTTTATTCTAGTTTAAATCCTGTCCCACAAAAGAATATAGGAAGTTTAATTTGTTTATGTGGGTGGAAAGGTTGGTGCACTTGCAATTATCTGTGCTCCTCAAGAAGCTCTCCTTATCTGCCAGCTCCTCCCATTGGCTTTTTGCAGATCTTAGTCCCTGACCTATACATGGTTGGATTGGGAGCCTAATGTGGCCATGGAAAATATTCTGAAAATGGCCTCATGTAGTTGAGGTCTAAAAAAGTAGGCAGTTAGCATACTGTTAGGGGCAAGGCGTAATTTCGTCATTATGTCAACTGCTTCACATGACCGACCGCGGCATCCCAACTTTTAAAATGTCGAGACGGGACGGGATAATTAATTTACCCCTCTCCTGCCCCCTACCACAGGGGGTGTCGGCTACGGCTAATCACCGGGGGTGGCGGCTACAGTTAACCCCGCTGTGGTGCCTTATTCCTGCCACATGTCTTCACTCCGCCATGGCATGCACATCTTATCCCGTCACAGTTCCTCTTTCAGCCATGGCATGCACCTCTTATCCTTATGACATATATCTTCTGAGCCATGGCATGCACACTTGATCTTCCTCCTGCTTTCCTCAGCCATGGCGTGCACCACTCATTTCCTGGCACATATCATCCCTGATCCATGGCATGCACCCCTTATCCCTCCTATCATGTCTTTCCTTAGCCACGGAATGCACTCCTTATACTTCCTACTATATGTCTTCCCTGGGACATTGCATGCCACATTTCTTCTCTCATCCATGACATACACGTCTAGTTACCACCTAGCTAGATCACCTATGGCTATCTATAGCATGTTATAAAGCCCAGCAGTGCCTCAGTCACTTGCTTCATGATCTCGATATATTCTTTCATAGCTGGGGCTCTGCCTCTGCCTGAGTACAGATCCATAACTTCCTTCCATCAGCCTGCACCCCCATGCAGGAGCCATAGATGTGATTGAAGCAGTTCTGCTTACATTTGCCACTGTGCCTGACTAGACTCAGCATCACTATATGGAGATGTCTGCCTCCCTGTCCAGCTCCCTCCTACACCCAGTCACCTTCTAGCTTGGTAATGAGCTGGAGATGAGCCCTGACCATTAACCTCTAGCAGCACACTACACCACATTACTAGGGAGGAGGGGGAAGTGGATGGACGGCCATGGTGGGCTGATCTATGCTGCTCAAGATGTCGGGGCTAGCCACTAATAGGCCATAATCTGCAGGCAGGGCCAAAACAAATTTATATTTGAAACAACTAAACTTCTAATATTCTGTTTAAGAGTATTACACTCTTAATACAGGTTGAGTATCCCATATCCAATTATTCTGAAATACGGACTTTTTTGCGTGAGAGTGAGATAGTGAAACCTTTGTTTTTTGATGGCTCAATGTACACAAACTTTGTTTAATACACAGTTATTAAAAATATTGTATTAAATGACATTCAGGCTGTGTGTATAAGGTGTATATGAAACATAAATGAATTGTGTGAATGTAGATACACTTTGTTCAATGCACAAAGTTACAAAAAATATTGTCTAAAATGACCTTCAGGCTGTGTGTATAAGGTGTATATGTGACATAAATGCATTCTGTGCTTAGATTTAGGTCCCATCACCATGATATCTCATTATGGTATGCAATTATTCCAAAATACGGAAAAATCCCATATCCAAAATACCCCTGGTCCCGAGCATTTTGGATAAGGGATACTCAACCTGTACTTTCATTGAAAAATGGGAAGCAGGAGGATATGTACAGATGTATCCTCATATACTCGGCTTCATCGTGCCAAACTGCCCCTCTCAATGAGCCAGATCCCGTGTGACTCTGATGCATTGAGCATCTTTGTTACTCAAAATGTGCGTCTAATTCACATAAATAAAACAACTTGAAGTGACAAACTGCTAGATTGCAATGATCAGGTGGATGTGCAATATTGGTACACCTGTGTCCGAATTACTCTGAGTCTGTATATGAAGTGCTATGAGGCCGCAGCTTTTTCTCATGCTTCCGATGTGCTTCATTTGCCACTTTTGTACTTGTTTAAATCTAATTCCCATGCGGTTAACTCACAGCCCAGCATCTCTAGTACACTCTGAGTGGTGTCTCTCTGCGTCTACAATGCAAATAAGATGCAAAATGTAAAGAAATGAGCTACACCCCTCAAGGGTTGCACCAGGGGTGTCACTCCGTATGGCGTATAGACTGTAGGTGTATGAGGACACATTTGTAGATTTGTAGGTCTTGGGTAACTGTTTATTTTTAGATATGTATGTGTATGTATGTATATATATATATATATATATATATATATATATATATATACACACAGTGTAATGAAAATTAGGTTGGTGGTGCAGGGTCCAGAAGGGGTTAAATATAGGCACTAACTTTTTCCAGCACACAGAAAAAGAAGAAAGCACTCACGTTTTGATGAAAAAAAGGAGGTTCTTTTTATTATATTGCACTTCTATATGCCAGAGAGTAAATAGAGGGGTTGTAGAAGATGGCTTAGAAGGGGTATATATTCTATATCTCTTCCTGTGTGTTGTGTTGCAGCTAGGCTCACAGTCCAATGGTCTGTTTCAGCTATAAAGCAGTTACATTGGAGAGAGATCTAGAATCTGTATAATAATTCTGTAAGGTCTGTCCTGTCTCCAACATGCATGCACAGTGGGACCCAGGGGACGTAACAACCTTAGGGGAGAGGAGAACCCGTCGGGATCTGGGTAAGTATGCAAGCAGGACTTGGTTGCGGAAGCAGCAGATGGGTGGACGGGGAGGTTGGAATGGACATTTATTTTAATGTCTTTGTAAACAGATGTAAGGTTGCAAACTGCAACGAGACTGGACCTAAACAGTAATTTTATTCCTATATGCTGACTGCTCTTTTTAGCTCTAGAATCCTGCTACAAAAAATAAAGGTGTAGTAATACAACATGCTGGCTTGTACTTGGTGATACTAAACACAGATTTGCAATGCAAATGTTAGCTGTTGATGCTTCTCCCCGTCCAGCAGCTACTGTATAATGACGCTTTTATATTTTTCTAAAATCTAGTAATTGCAGGTGTACAAAGGACCACATTGCTGCATTCACCCGTATGCTCTAATTCTAAAAAATACTGAGCTGCACAATTTCCCAGTTCCCTTCATAGAAGTTTACAATGCTATGGGGGAGATTTACTATACCGTGGAGAGAGTTAAAGTACTAGCTAATCTGTTTTCTGACTGTCATGTTACAGGCTGTGTTGGAAAACTGACAGGAGCTGGTTGGTTGGTAGTTTATCTCTGTTTTTTATCACTCTATAATTCTTAGTACATATCCCCATATATATTTTATCTATTCCCTCGATTCTATAACTTTTCTGTCGACTATACATTCTGGGACTAGTGCTCTTTTCATCTTATCGCTATTCGCTGGGAAAATCACAGCTAAACTATGGCCACCCATCCCTGCTTAGTTGGAAACGAGAATTGTGTTAAAAAACAGAATACTTTCTTGTCCAGGGCCGTTTAGAAATGAATGACCAGTTTTGACTATATAGTGTCTCTGTCGATTAATATTTTAGCATTACATGATACTTTACACAAAAATGATGAGGTATAAGTCTGTTCCTTGTTATTTACTAAGTTTGTTTGTTTTGCAGCCTCTGGCGCTAGAATATTAACCTCCACCCAAGTAAATATCAAAAAAGGAGAGACCATCTTAGTTGCTGATACCTGTGCTTTAAACTTGTCACCTCTTCCTGGTATGTACTTGACAGTAGAGTTAATCACTAGTATGTTTACCCTACCAATTTATGTGATAAATGTTGAATTAACCCTTTAAAGCTATACTTTTGGGAACAAAGTTTGCGAATTGTCTGTAGGGTTTTTATGAATGTTGATATATTAAAGAAAAAAACACTACTACTTTTTTTTTTTATTAAAGGCCTTGAAGAATCCTCTGAGCCAATGACAATTCCCTTGTTTCTCCTGATTAGCGTAGTTTCCACATCTTGCACTATTAGCAAAGGGTGTAGCGATTAGCACATAAAGTATTGTGGACACTCTTCTAATACGGACACCCTTAATCAGTCAGTGTTGGCAGATTTACCCCCAGTAGTAATGTAGTCAATAAAACAAGTATATTGTGAGATGTTTCCATAATATGATCCCTGGTACATTCGCATAGCCTCATGTTCTCCAGTAAGACCTAAAGATCTGTGAGCTTGTGCACATTTTTGAAGCCCCTTTTTTTGTCAACACCCAAACAATTACAATGCCTCATATGATTTAACTCCCTTTTAAACTATTCTTAGTAATTGGTTTCCATCATTGGTTCATAAAATTATATAAAGGAACAGTGATAGAGACAGGTCTAGAGTATTCCTTACAAGAAGTAGCATTTAATACTACAATTATTAAATCATTTGATTTACCTGTCCCAACTGGGAAAGCTTCATAAAATGTTTGTTTTGTCATTCAACAGGCAAGCATGAAGTGGATGATTTTAATTCAGCGAAACCAGTCTTCAACTTGGCTGCTGTTGTAGCAGAAACACTTGGTCTAGATGCTCATGATGAGTCTGTAAGTGGTTAAGTGTTGACAGAGTTCTAGACATGTCATCTCCTCCTGTTTTAGTGAAAATGTGTGAGCATAGGGGTAAAACAGGTCATCCAAGGAAAAAGCAAAAGTCTAAACCAGAGTTTCTCAAATGTGGTCCTCAAGTCACCCTAATGGTCCAAGGATAACCAAGCTTGGGCACAGGTGACTTAATTAGTACCTCATTCAATTTGATTTGACCATCTGTGCTAAGCCACCAATATCCTCAAAACTTGGAACGTTTGGGAACCTCTGGTCTAAACTATAATAATACTGTATAATGGAACTTTATTGTTACAAATATCTAGAATTAATATGCTAGTTGTTGCTCCCACCCTTAATCTATGTTAATGAAAGCTCTTTATTTAAAAAAAATATGTGCATGTATAGTACTGCAGGTTGAGTATCCCATATCCAAATATTCCGAAATACAGAATTTTTTGAGTGAGACGGAGATAGTGAAACCTTTGTTTTCTGATGGCTCAATGTACACAGACTTTGTTTAATACACAAAATTATTCAAAATATTGTATTAAATGACCTTCAGGCTGTGTGTATAAGGTGTATATGAATTATGAAACACAAATGAATTGTGTGTATGTATACAAACTTTGCACAAAGTTATTAAACATATTGGCTAAAATGACCTTCAGGCTGTGTGTATAAGGTGTATATGAAACCTAAATGCATTCTGTGCTTAGACTTGGGTCCCATCACCATGATATCTCATTATGGTATGCAATTATTCCAAAATACGGAAAAATCCGATATCCATAATACTTCTGGTCCCAAGCATTTTGGATAAGGGATACTCAACCTGTATAATCTTCTCGCTGCATTGGTGAAATACCAAGCATTTGTTTAAATTGCATTGAAACTTTAGCTATGGTGTCTACTATTTGCTAGCACAACTGCAAGCTGTCCCAGATAGCTTTAACTGAATCAATGTAATTTCTGCAAAAGTGCAGCTGTACATATGAAAGGATCAATAACAGCATCTTTGGTTTAATCAGGAGCAAAATGCCTTGTTTACGTTTTGCATATAAATGTAATAATTCTAATTAATGTTGCATTTTGCATGTACTTTTATCCAAGCAATCCCAGAGTGTATTAAGCAATCTCAGGACTAATGCAGCCACAGGCCATTTGCATAACAAGCAGGAAGAACACTCTCCAAGACACAGTGAGTTAGAGTAAGTCCTATGCACTGATGTTAACCTACTAACCAGCTGCTGCTACACGTTTCTGAAAATTATTTCAAATGTGTCTGTGCAGGCATTTATACTAGTTCCGCAATGTATTTTGCTTCAGGATATTTTTTTTAAATAAATGTATTTATAATTTAGAAGAGTTATCCTATAGTTATGAAGTCACCAAGGAGTTCCGTGAGTAGACATAATGCTTTTATACATGTCAAAGGTATGAGGCAATAGCTAATCATCATCAGTTACAGTGTTGCCCTGATAAACACTGAATTACATTAGAAGTCTCCAGCAATTCATATGCACTGACATCTGTCTGTTATATATAGATAGCTATATTTTCACTGACTTCGCCCCCCCCCCCCCCCCTTTCCTTCCCCAAAAAACAATTCTGAAGTGTAAATGCCTGTTACTGCTGACTGGAGGCTTCAATGCTTGTTTCTCTTACAGCCATGGTAGAACACTGCAGGTTCCATGGAGTATAACTGGTGCTGAAGGAGTCTGAGCACTAAAACGTTAATTTTCAAGGCAGCTCAGGCTCCTCTTTCCCACACCCGCTCACATAAGGGATATTGTGGGAATCTAGCATGATGGGGTATGGACGGGGTCCAAAGGAGCCAGTGCACTTTAAATCTCTTCAACTGGGTGTGCTGGCTCCTCCCCTCTGCCCCCTCCCACAGGCAGTTTAGAAAAAAGTGCCCTCAGGTGAGGATGCACGTCTCTGCAGCTCCTCAGCCACGCTGGATATCTGGTACAGGGTGTAGCAAAGGGGAAGAGCTGCTTGTGTACACTATCTGGCTCCTATGTAGGACTGAATTTGTTAGTGTTTACTGTGTTTTAAGAAGCTGACAGCCTCACTGGGGCTGTGCAGCTCAGGGTGTGCTGGTGTCCTCTCTCTGTGTATCCTCTCAAATACAGTAGGGCAGGCTTGCATTAATAACTGTCTGTTTGTATGTTATTGTGCTTACTGTAAAATATGGGTAAACACAAACTGCAGTGTATGTCACACTAGGGGGGTCATTCAGAGTTGATCGCTCGCTGGCAACTTTTTGCAGCTCTGCGATCAGGTTAAATCTCTGCAAAACTTTGCATGCGTGTGCACCGCATTGCGCAGGCGCGTCGTATGGGTACAAAGAGGATCTAGGCGATCGATTTAACAAAGAATCCATTCGAACAGCTGATCGCAAGGTGATTGACAGAAAGAGGGCGTTTGTGGGTGTCAACTAACCGTTTTCTTGGAGTGTTTGTGAAAACGCAGGTGTGTCCAAGCGTTTGCAGGGCGGGTGTCTGACGTCAATTCCGGGACCTGAAAGACTGAAGTGAGCGCAGTGGCTTAGTAAGTTCAGAGCTACTCAGAAACTGCAAAAAACGTTTTTGTGCCGTCGGCTGCAAAAGCGTTCGCGCACTTGAATGACCCCCTAGAATCTCTCTATTATCTACTGACTCTGTTTCCTGTGAACAATGCAGTCAATCTTCAGAAATCAGTGAAGGGGCTGAGGGAGAGGGTCCAGAGACCCACTGGTTGGGGTCTCTTAAGACTATGATGTCTGATATGTCAGCCCAGCTCACTGCTAATGTGCAGAATACTCGGCTACTACAACAAGCTGTTGCAGATCTAGCTGCTAGGGCTGATACGCAGTCCCCCCTCTCTCAGGTCCTCAGAAGCGTGGTTTACCTGTTATACTACCTGATACAGATGATGATGTACAGGATGATGGGGATGATCTGGATCCCGTTAGTGGGGATCCCGATGCTGCTCACGGTATTGAACCCTCATTTTGGCTATAAGGGATGGGATACAGCTCCCTCTAGAGGACGCTGCGTCACAGCAGTCGTTTTTCTTTGTACAAAACAAGCCTAATGTCACTTTCCCTGATTCTACAGAGTTAGATGACTTGTTCAAACAGGCCTGGAAAAATCCAGACAAAAAATTCCAAGTGTCCAAAAAGTTTTTGCACACTTTCCCATTTACTCCTGGAGTAAATAGGTAGTATATTTTGGGAGGAACCCCCTGGGGTGAATGTCTCTGTCTCTCGCCTTTCTAAAAAGGCGATGCTGCCTGCCCCGGGCACCATTACCATGAAGGATCCTGAGGATAGGAAGATAGAGACTACCCTAAAGTCTATATATACACAGCAGCCGGTATATCACAACGACCGGTCATTGCGGGTTGCTGGATGACCCATTCCATTCATTCCTGGGCCACTCAAATTCAGGGGTGTCTCTCGGGAGATATGCCCTTGGTTACTATGGTAACCCTACTGAAGCACATTCAGGACACTTACCGTGTCCTCTGTGATTCCCTCAAGGAGATGGGGAACATTACTGCTCGGACATCTGCCACAGCAGTGTCGGCACGCAGGTCCTTGTGGTTGTGTCAGTGGATTGCGGACGCGCAATCCAAACGTAGTGTGGAATCCCTCCCCTTTTCTGGGGAATGGCTCTCTGTGGTTGAATTAGATACCTGGATTTCCAAAGTTACTGCTGGGAAATCCACGTTTCTCCCCCCTAGGGCCCTTCCGGCTAGGCGTTCCTACCCATGGCCATCTGTTCAGTCCTTTCGGTCTAACAAATTTCGATCTAGGGCCAGAGGTGCCTACAGTGCAGCTAGAGGCACCAGAGGTAAGACAAGAAGACCTGCAAACACAGATTTTCAGGAACAGAGCACCAGTTCTGCTTCCACCAAGTCCTCAGCATTGACTGTGCCCACCCACCCCGAGGGGATCTCGAGGTGGGAGCTCGACTGCGTCACTTCAGCCGCATCTGGGAAAGCTCCTGCCAGGATACCTGGGCAAGGGACCTCATTTCTCAGGGCTACAAGCTGGAGTTCGACGGTGCTCCTCCCTAACGATTTTTCAAATCAAGCTTACCAGCTTTGGAGGATACGCAAGTTACGTTGCAACAGGCCATCCAAAAGTTGGTCCAGTCCCACGTCATTGTTCCAGTACCAATACCACAACGGGGAAAGGATTATTACTCCAACCTGTTTGTGGTACCGAAGCCGGACAGTTCAGTAAGGCCCATTTTAAATCCAAAGTCCTTGAACCCTTACCTAAAGGTTTTCAAGTTCAAAATGGAATCCTTGAGAGCAGTGATTGCGGGCCTGGAATAACAGGAATTCATGGTTTCCTTGGATATCAAGGACGCCCACCTTAATATTCCAATTTGGCCACCACATCAGGCTTATCTGAGGTTTGCCCTACTGGACGATCTCTACCAGTTCCAGGCATACCCTTCGGCCTGTCCACAGCTCCGAGGGTATTCACAAAGGTAATGGGGGAAATTATGCTCCGGGTCCAGGGGGTCAATGTTGTACCTTACCTGGACGATCTCCTGGTAAAGGCAAGATCCAGGGAGCTTTTATTGCTCCATATCGGCTACACTATCCAACTTCTGTCACACCATGGGTGGATGCTCAATTTACAGAAGTCCAACCTGGAGCCAACTCAGCGGCTCCTGTTCCTGGGGATGTTACTGGATACTGTGGCCCAGGAGGTGTTCCTCCCGGAGGACAAAGCGAGAACACTTCAGGAAATGGTCCGCATGGTTCTTCGACCTGCTTGAGTATCCATCCATTTTTGCATAAGATTGTTGGAGAAGATGGTTGCCTCATACGAGGCGATCCAATTTGGGAGGTTCTATGCCAGAACATTTCAATTGGATCTCCTGAGCAAGTGGTCCGGATCACATCTATAGATGCACCGGATGATACGGCTGTCACCTCAGGCCAGGATTTCCCTCCTGTGGTGGCTGCAGTCCTCCAATCTACTGGAAGGCCTGAGTTTCGGGATTCAGGATTGGATCCTCCTCACGACGGATGCGAGTCTCAGAGGATGGGGAGCTGTCACCCAAGGGGCTCAGTTCCAGGGCAGGTGGTCAGCCCACGAAGCCCTCCTTCCGATCAACATTCTGGACTTCGGGCGATCTACAATGCTCTGCTTCAGGCCTCTTCTCTGCTCAAGGATCACGCGATCCAAGTACAGTCAGACAATGCCACAGCAATGGCGTACATCAATCAGCAAGGAGGGACAAAAACAAGACCCTGCATGCGAGAGGTGTCAAAGATACTCCTCTGGGCAGAAAGAAATGCAAGAGCTTTGTCAGCAATCTTTATTCCGGGTGTGGACAACTGGGAGGCAGACTTCCTGACTCGTCACGATCTCCACCCGAGGGAGTTGGGGGCTCCATCAGGTGTTCCAGCAGATCAGCGATCGATGGGGTTGCCCACAAACAGACATGACGGCTTCTCGTCTCAACAAGAAACTTCCCTGGTATTGCTCGCGGACCAGGGACCCCCAGGCGAGGACAGTGGATGCACTGGCATCGCCTTGGCCGTACCGGCTGGTATACCTGTTTCCTCCGATCCCATTGCTCCCAAGAGTGCTCAAGCGAATCGGGAATCAGGGTGTCCAGGCAATTCTAATTGCCCCGGATTGGCCTCGGAGGGCGTGGTACGTGGATCTTCTGGACATGTCCGTCGAAGACCCTTGGTCTCTGCCACTCAGAAGAGATCTTCAACAAGGACCGTTTGTCTACCCGGACTTACGTTTGATGGCATGGCGGTTGAACAGGACATCCTAGCTCGCAAGGGCCTTTCCAAGAAGGTTATTGCAACCATGGTTCAGGCCAGGAAACCTGTGACGTCAAAACACTATCATCTGGAGAAGATAAGTCTCCTGGTGCGAGGAACATACAACCTCCCTTTGTGCTGCCTACGGCACCCTATGGCACCCTGGGATTTGAATGTTGTGTTGAAATTTCTACAGTCCTCCTGGTTTGAACCTCTGATGACGGTACAAGACAAGTACCTCACGTGGAAGACGGCGATGTTACTGACCTTGGCTTCTGCTCGACATGTCTTGGAATTGGGAGCCTTATCGTGTAATAGTCGTACTTGGTCTTTTACGAGGACAGAGCGGAGCTCCGGACTAGGCAGCAGTTCCTGCAAAGGTTGTCTCCACGTTTCACCTGAATCACCCTATTGTGGTTCCGTCCAGTTCTGACGCTTCTGTGCGTGCCTTGAAGATCTATGTCAAACGAACAGCTCGGGTCAGAGAGACTGATTCCTTGTTCGTGCTATGTGATGCGCAGAAAAAGGGTTGTCCTGCTTCAAAGCAGTCATTTGCTCGTTGGCTTAGACTTACTATCCAACAGGCCTACGTGTTGGATAGTAAGTCTACAAGATCAGTGGGCTCTTCCTGGGCGGCTGCCCTTGGAGTCTCGGCCTTGCAACTATGCCGAGCTGCTACCTGGTCGGGGAAGAACACCTTTGTGAAGTTCTACAAATTTGATACCCTGGCCAAAGAGGATACCCAGTTTGGGCAGGCGGTGCTGCAGCAGTCTCCGCACATTCCCGCACGTTCTGGAAGCTTTGGGACGTCCCCATCATACTAGATTCCCCCAATATCCCTTATGGATGCTAGAGAAAATAGGATTTTAATACCTACCTGTAAATCCTTTTCTCGTAGTCCATAAGGGATATTGGGCACCCGCCTCAGTGCGTGGACTTTTCTGTAGGTTCTTGTTCTATAGTTACCTGTTCAGCTGGTGCTGTTACCAGCCGTTGCTGGTTGTATGTTAGTGGTGTGCTGGTGTGTAAATCTCACCACCTTTTCTGTTATCATGTTCCTTCTCTCATATATGTCCTTTCTCCTTTGGGCACGTTTTTAGCTATAACTGCCTGTGGAAGGGGGCATAGAGGAGAGGATCCAGCACACCCAGTTGAAGAAATTTAAAGTGCACTGGCTCCTTTGGACCCCGTCTATACCCCATCATACTAAATTCCCCCAATATCCCTTGTGGACTACGAGAAAAGGATTTACCGGTAGGTATTAAAATCCTATTTTTAGTCTGTTACCCAGTCACCAGTATATCTGCACAAAGATGTACTGACATACTATTACACCATTTTGTGTTTGACACCTGTATTTTCTCTACAGTCAAGGGTGCTTCTGTTAAGTCCCTTTCCTGTAAGAGATGCCAAGATATTTTTTGTGCCTACTGCTCAGGACCATGGTGGCCTCTGTGTTTCTTGCCCTGCATTGGCACTGCAGCCTGAACACCAAGTAGCTGGTCCTCTGCCAGAACCAATATGGGCTTCTCACCTGTCTCTGGCAACTTTAGAGCTGAACAAATAAGTAGCTATTTTCAGGCAGTTCCCTCAAAAGGGGCCTTTCACCAGGTTCATCATTGAACCTCATTGGGTATAGAGTCTCTCATAATCTGTTCATAGTCTGATTCAGGTTTCCACTTCCTTGCAACAGGTGCTGGACCCTAATATGTACTAGGTGAGCTTTGCCCATGCCCCTCCAGTCAGAATATGAGTCTGACTCTGGAGGCCTCCTCGTTGCCAGAGTATAAATTTCAGAATGATTCCGATTTGGAATTGTCTTCCGTACAGGAAGAGGATCATACTAGTTCTGTTAATGTAGATGCCTTAATAGCCACTATTCTGCTGATTAAGGACACAGAAGACGCTTTGCGCAAGAAAAAGGAATCCGTATCCTTTCCTTTCTCTGCGCAGTAAGAGGATCTCCTCACTGACTCAAGATCTGGGTGCCTTTCTGGTGAATGAGCTGTCAGTTCCTTAGTCTTTTTCACAGTTGTACATATTTCCTCCAATGTCCATACTACCTTGGGTGATTCGCAAGCTAAAGCAACACGGAGAGGCCGTCATTCTAGTCACTCCGGATTGGATATGCAGGGAGTGGTATGCCATTCTCAGGCGCCTGTCGACAACCCATTGGCGTCTCCCTCTCAGACTGGACCTTCTCTCTCAAGGATCTTGCCTAATCCCTGGCTTTGATGGGGTGGCTGTTGAGACATGTCACTTTCCATATCATGCTTTGTGCTAGGAAACTGGTTTCGGCTAAGGCATACCACAGGGTATGGAGAGCATACTTTACCTATTAGAAGCCTGAGATCTTCCATGCTTCTAAGGCAGTTTTTGATTTGGGTCTTTGCCTGTCGTCCCTGAAAGGTTTCAGGTTTCTGCTCTGATTATTTTCAGAGATACTTTGTGACTCTTCCTGCTATTTAGAAATTCCTCCAGGGGATTCTTCACATTCAGCCCCCATTTGTACCTCCAGTAGAGCCCTGGAATTTAGTCTTAGTGCTCTGGGTTCTTCAGTTTACTCCCTTTTGAGCCTTTGGAGTCGATTAATCTCAAATGGCTTACGTGGAAAACAGTGTTTCTGTGTTCTGTTCTTGGGCCCATTGGGTCTTGGAATTGTGTCTTGTCTCATAGATTTCTGTTCCCTATTTTTCACCCGGACTGGGCTTCTTTGCAGCAATCTGGTCTTTTGTTCTAAGGCAATCTCCAGGTTTCATATCAATCACGAGATAGTGGTTCATTATTTTATGGGTTGAAGCATTCCCAGACACCTCAAGTCCTTAGATGTGGCGCAGGGACTCCGCATCTATATGGTTTGGTGTTAGGAATTTTGTCATTTAGACTCCCTCTTTATACTTTGTCAAAAGATTCTGAACAGACCATTGCTTGGTGGATTTTGGAAGTCGTCTGTCAGGCTTACATTTTTGGCTAGCCTTCTGGTGTTTCATTCGGTTGTCGCCCACTCTACCCGGTCAGTCTGGAACTCCTGGGCAGATATTCGTGGAGCCTTGGCAGAGCAGCTTTGCAGGGCTGCCACATTGGCATCGTCGCACGCTGTTATTCATTTGTACCACTTTGACACTTTCGTCTCCAAGGATACTGATTTTGGGTGAAGGGTCCTCCTTGCAACTCAGAAGCATTCACTGCCTTATTGGACAGCTTTGGGACATCCCGTGGTATTTCCAGTGTCTCCCATGGACGAAAGAGAAAACAAGATTTTGGTTCTTACCTGATAAATCTGTTTCTCTGATGCCATGGGGAACACTGGTTGCTTTCCTGTTCGTTCCTGGCTTTCCTTGGTTGTGTTCGAGTTTGCATTATGCCAGGTCACTTGACCCTCAAGTTTGCATGCGTTTGTGTACCTTCTCCTCTTTTCTTTTACCCTCTGTCCTTTGGACCTTTGTTAGAAGATATCTGCTTGATCTGGGCAGGGGGATGGTATATAGGGGAGGAGGAGCCAGAGCTGCCTTTAAAGTACATTTTTTAGTGCATTTTTTTAATGCACTCCTCCAGCACCAACTATACCACTTGATATCTATCTCCAGTATCACCCATGGCATCAGACAAACAGATTTATTGGGTAAGAATCAAAATCTTGTTTTCTGATTTTCATATTTTCTTTCTTTTGTTTTAGATACCCAGAACATTTACAGAGTGATCCACATGAAACTGAGTGGGTCACACAGAGAATGTCGCCTGTGTTTGGGATGGCATCTCCAAAAATGGAGAAAGATGTAAATATAGATACCAGCGCTTCTCTACTGCCCTTAGGAATGAACTGCCTCGGAGCTGAAGCAGACTCTGTAATTAGTCAGTGCTCTGGCAATGAACAGGTATCTTTGAAAAGAAACTCAAATGACTCAAGTATCAGTGGGGTCAGTGTAAATGGTGCATTCCTAACTGACTGTGAGGTTCAAAGACCAACGATTAGCAGATGTGGAAAGCGGAAAAAGGTAGAAAACGAAGGAGAAAACAACTGGGAAATGTTATCAGTTAACAAGGAAAATGATTTCCCCCTTAAAAGCACAGCAAGTAGCAGAGATGTCTCCTTGGACACGCCTCTTGATCTCTCTGATCGCTACTCAGGATTACGCTTTCAGGACAGGAGTCAGGAAAGTACTAGACGCAAAATGAAGCAATCTACTGTACAGGAAACCTCTAAACAAAGCCCCAGAAGTAATTCCTTTATGGAACATCATTTTCAGGGGAGTTCACTAGAACCTAAGGAATCAAGGGAAAACCCTTCACACCAAATAGAGCATAAAAAGGCAAGAAAGGGCGATCGTTATGTCATCAGTACACAGAAAGACGACGAGGGTGAAAGTCGGCAATTTGATGTCTTGAAGGTAGTTTCAACTTGCTTTGTGATCTACTTTGTGTGATTTGATTTGCTAGCTCTTTAACATAGTTGTATAATTCACTGACTAGTTGTAGATGTATAAAATGCAGGTACAACTTGGATATGTGCTTCAATTTTATTTTTATTTTTTTAGTCCATTAGCTCTAGGGGACAGAGATGGTGAGTTTTGTTTTATTGGTAGGTAGCCAGGCACTAAAAGAAGTAGTTTCCAAAATACCCCCTGCTAAAGTCCAAAGCTATCCCTCAGTTACATAGTGATTTCAAGTTGGCATTTGGGTGGTATGGGATATACGGTATATGGAGGTGGAAAGGGAGTACTTAATTGTTTTTGCTTGCTTTTATTGCCAGATTCCAGTCCTGTAATGAGCTTGGGGTTCAGTCTTTAATACGAACCCCCAGCATCACTGATGCAGCTCAAAATTCTCTGCAGGTTTTGCTGTCATTTTGTGTTCTTATTGCTCGTAGTAGCTGCTTATAAGGAGCAGGACACTTTCAACCACCCATTAGTTCTACTTTAGGTCCATAGGACCTGAACCTAGATCTGATGGGTTCTCTAATTCCTATAATTGTGTTTTTAACCTGCTTTTCTCTAGCATCCATAAGGGATATTGGGGAGACTTAGTACGATGGGGTATAGACGGGGTCCAAAGGAGCCGGTTCACTTTAAATTTCTTCACTGGGTGTGCTGGCGCCTCCCCTCCATTCACCCTCCCACAGGCAGTTTAGAAAAAAGTGCCCTCAGGAGAGGATGCACATCTATGCAGCTCCAGAGAGTTTTCTTCAGTTTATTTTATATCTCTGTTATTTTCGGTATGCTGTTTGGACAACAACATACCTGCACTGTGGGAGTTGGGGGCGGTCACCGGCCTTGTGAGGTGTCAGAGCCGCTTCCCCGCGGTTGTTTGTTCATCGGGGCACTGCGCCTTAGCTGTTGCAATCGCAGCACATCCCTAACAGCTGCCTGAAGGTGACGACAGTGGTAAGTGCAAACCGGGCACTGCATACGGGACCCTCCTGGGGGGGACCCGCTAGAGCTCCCTGTGTAAACTGGCTAGCGGTGGTTTAAACTAGCACTTGTGTGATGTTTTTAAGCACTTTAGGAGAGATTGCCAGTATAAAAAACTCTGTAACTCCGGCGCCATTGGGAAGGGGGGAGCTACCTCAGCGCATGACCAGTGGCATTTTGGCACCTTCCTTTGCTTACTGCAGCAGCAGGCACAAATAGCTCCTCCTGACACTCAGAAAACGCTGGAAAACTGGTACAGGGTGAAGCAAATCTGTGTCCTATACAGGACAGAAATCCGTGTATCACTGTGATATTATAAGCTGACAGCCTCAATGGGGCTGTGTAGCTGGGGTGTGCTGGTCTTCACTCTCTGTATGTCTCCCTCTCACATACCGGAAGGGCAGGCTTGATAAATTTTACTGTCTATGTGTATGTTATTGTGATTTACTGTGAACATGGATAAACACAAACTATGCAGTGTATGCCACACGAGATTCTCTCCCTTATCGTCTGATTCTGTTTCAAGTGAACAATGCAGCCAATCTTCACAACTCAGTGCGGGGGCTGGTGGAGAGGGTCAAGAGCCTTCCTGTCTAGGGGCACTTAAGAATACGATGTCTGATATGTCAACACAACTCACTGCTAATGTTCAAAAGACTCAGCTACTACAATAGGCTGTTGCAGACTTAGCTGCAAGGGCAGATGTTACACAGCCCCTTCCCTCCCTAACTCAGGACCACAAAAGCGTGGTTTACCTGCTCTGCTCTCTGATTCAGATGAGGATGGGGAGGACTTTGATCCCGAGAGTGGGGATTCCGCTTCTGCACAGGGTATTGAACCCCTCATTCTGACTATACAGAACGTTCTAAAACTCCCTCTAGAGGACGCTTCACAGCAGTTGTTTTTCTTTACACAAAACAAGCCTAATGTCACTTTCCCTGATTCTGCAGAGTTAAATGACCTATTTAAGTTAGCCTGAAAAAATCCAGATAAAAAATACCAAGTGTCAAAAAGATTTTTGCACACTTTCCCATTTGCTCCTGAAGGTAGGAAATTCTGGGAAGAACCCCCGGGAGTTGATGTATCAGTCTCTTGACTGTCAAAAATGGTGGTGCTGCCTGCCCCAGGCTCCTTTATCATAAGTCTATCTACACAGCAGCAGGTGTATCGTAAAGGCCGGTTATAGCGGGTTGCTGGATGACCCATGCCATTCACACGTGGGCTTCTCAAATTCAACAGGGCCTCTCCGGGGATATGCATATGGTCACTATGGTGACTGTCCTGAAGCACATTCAGGACACTGCACGCGTCCTGTGTGACTCGCTCAAGGAGATGGGCAATTTTAATGCTAGGACTTCTGCCATGGCAGTGTCGGCACGCAGGGCCTTGTGGTTGCATCAGTGGAAAGCGGACGCAGAGTCCATGCGCAGTGTGTAATCTCTCCCCTTTTATGGGGAATGGCTCTTTGGGGTTGAGTTGGATACTTGGATTTCAAAAGTCACTTCAGGGAAAGCCACGTTTCTCCCCTCTGGTGCCCCGCCGGCTAGGCATTCCTATCCGGGGCCATCTGTTTAGTCCTTTCGGTCTAACAAATTTCGATCTAGGGCCAGAGGTGCGTCCAATACAGCTAGAGTCACCAGAGGTAAGACAAGAAGACGTGCAAACACCGGTTCTCAGGTACACAGAGCACCAGTTCTGCTTCCACTAAGTCCTCAGCATGACGGTGCCCACCCACCCCGAGGGGATCTCGAGGTGGGAGCTCGACTGCGTCACTTCAGCTGCATCTGGGAAAGCTCCTGCCAGGATATCTGGGTAAGGGACCTCATTTCTCAGGGCTACAAGCTGGAGTTCGACGGTGCTCCTCCTCAACAATTTTTTTTTAAATCAAGCTTACCATCTTTGGTGGATACGCAAATTACATTACAACAGGCCATCCAAAAGTTGGTCCAGTCCCACGTCATTGTCCCAGTACCAATACCACAATGGGGAACGGGTTATTACTCCAACCTGTTTGTGGTACTGAAGCAGGACAGTTCGGTTCGCCCCATTTTGAATCTAAAGTCCTTAAACCCTTATCTCAGGGTTTTCAAGTTGAAGATGTAATCCTTAACAGTAGTGATTGCGGGCCTGGAAAAACAGAAATTCATGGTTTCCCTAGAAATCAAGGACGCCTACCTTCATATTCCAATTTGGCCACCTCATCAAGCTTATCTGAGGTTTGCCCTACTGGATGATCACTACCAGTTCCAGGCACTACCCTTCGGCCTATCCACAGCTCAGAGGGTATTCACAAAGGTAATGGCGGAGATGATGTTCCAGCTCCGTGTCCAGTGGGGTCAATGTTGTTCCTTACCTGGACGATCTCCTGATAAAAGCAAGATCCAGGGAGCTTTTATTGCTCCATATCGGCTACACTATCCAACTTCTGTCACATCATGGGTGGATGCTCAATTTACAGAAGTCCCACCTATAGCCAACTCAGCGGCTCCTGTTCCTGGGGATGTTACTGGATACTGTGGCCCAGAAAGTGTTCCTACCGGAGGACAAGGCGAGAACAATTCAGGAGATGGTCCTCATTGTGCTACGGCATGCTCGAGTATCCATCCATCTTTGCATAAGATTGTTGGGGTAGATGGTTGCCTCATACGAGGCGATCCAATATAGGAGGTTCTATGCCAGAACATTTCAATTGGATCTTCTGAGCAAGTGGTCCGGATCACATCTACAGATGCACTGGATGATACGACTGTCACCTCAGGCCAGGATTTCCCTTGTGTGGTTGCTGCAGTCCTCCAATCTCCTGGAAGGCCATAGTTTCGGTATTCAGGATTGGATCCTCCTCACGACGGATGCGAGTCTCGGATGATGGGAAGCCGTCACCCAAGTGGCTCAGTTCCAGGGCAGATGGTCAGCCCACGAAGCCCTCCTTCCGATCCACATTCTGGAACGTCGGGCGATCTACAGTGCTCTGCTTCAGGCCTCTCCTCCACTCCAGGATCACGTGATCCAAGTACAGTAGGACAACACCACAGCGGTGTGTATATCAGTTGGCAAGGAGGGACAAAAAGCAAGGCCTGCATGCGAGAGGTGTCAAAGATACTCCTCTGGGCGGAAATAAATGCAATACCAATGTCGGCAGTCTTCATTCCGGCAGTGAACAACTGGGAAGCTGACTTCCTAAGTCATCACAATCTCCACCCGGGAGAGTTTGGGATCCACCATCAGGTGTTTCAGCAGATCATAGACTGGTGGGGTTGTCCACAAATAGACATGATGACTTTTCGACTCAACAAGAAGCTTCATTGGTAGTGCTTCCGAACCAGGGACCCTCAGGCGAGGGCAGTGGATGCACTGATGTCGCCTTGGCCTTACCGGCTTGTCTACCTGTTTCCTCCAATTCCGTTGCTCCCAAGGGTGCTCAAGCGAATCAGAAATCAAGGAGTCCTGGCAATTCTGATTGCCCTGGATTGGCCTCGGAGGGCGTGGTACGTGGATCTTCTGGACATGTCTGTCAATGACCCTTGGCCTCTGCCACTAAGAAGAGATCTCCTTCAACAAGGACCGTTTGTCTACCCGGACTTACGGCGACTTTGTTTGACGGCACGGAGGTTGAGCGGAACATCCTAGCTCACAATGGTCATTCCAAAAGTGTTATTGCTACCGTGGTCCAGGCCAGGAAACCTGTGACGTCAAAACACTATTATATCTGGAGGAGCTATGTCTCTTGGTGCGAGGAACGCACGTATCCACCTGCCGAGTTCCACTTGGAACGTTTTCTCCGTTTTCTGTAGGCTAGCGTGGATAAGGGCTTACACCTGGGTTCCATTAAGGTCCAGCTTTCGTCCTTTTCACTTTTCTTCCAGAAGAAATTGGCAGTGTTGCTAGTAGTTCAGACCTTCTTGCAAGGAGTACTTCACATGCAACCCCCTTTTGTGCTGCCCACGGTACCCTGGGATTTGAATGTGGTATTAGAATTTCTACAGTCATCCTGGTTTGAACCTCTGATGATGGTAGAAGACAAGTACCTCACGTGGAAGACTGTGATGTTACTGGCCATGGCTTCTGCTAGGTGTGTCTCAGAATTGGGGGCCTTATCGTGTAAAAGTCCCTACTTGGTCTTTTACGAGGACAGAGCGGAGCTCAGGACTAGGCAGCAGTTTTTGCCGAAGGCTGTCTCTGCGTTTCACTTGAATCAATCTATTGTGATTCCGTCAAGTTCTGGCACTTCTGCTCCTCTGGAGGCATTGGATGCTGTGCGTGCCTTGAAGATCTATGTCAAACGAACGGCTTTGATCAGAAAGACGGATTTCTTGTTCGTGCTATATTATGCGCAGAAAAAGGGTTGTCCTGCTTCAAAGCAGTCCATTGCTCGTTGGCTTAGACTTACTATCCAACAGGCCTATGTGTTGGATAGTAAAGTCTACAAGATCGGTGGGCTCTTCCTGGGCGGCTGTCCATGGAGTCTCGGCCTTGCAACTATGCCGAGCTGCTACCTGGTTGAGGAAGAACGCTTTTGTAAAGTTCTACAAGTTTGATACCCTGGCCAAAGAGGATACCCAGTTTGGGCAAGCGGTACTGCAGAAGTCTCCGCACATTCCCGCCCGTTCTGGAAGTTTTGGGACGTCCCCAACGTGCTAAGTCCCCCCAATATCCCTTATGGATGTTAGAGAAAATAGGATTTTAATTACCTACCGGTAAATCCTTTTCTCGTAGTCCTTAAGGGATATTGGGCGCCCGCCTCAGTGCGTTGACTTTTCTGCAGGTTCTCTTTTATTTGGTTACCTATTCAGCTGTTGCTACTGCAGTTCCCAGCCGTTGCTGGTTGTTGTATGTTAGTGTTGTGCTGGTGTATAAATCTCACCACTCATTGTTCTTATGTTCCTTCTCTCATATATGTCCTTTCTCCTTCGGGCACTGTTTTACCTATAACTGCCTGTGGGAGGGGGCATAGAGAAGAGGAGCCAGCACACCCAGTAAAGAAATTTAAAGTGCATTGGCTCCTTTGGACGCCGTCTATACCCCATCGTACTAAGTCTCCCCAATATCCCTTAAGGACTACGAGAAAAGGATTTACCGGTAAATAATTAAAATCCTATTATTTTTTTCTACCAACTAGCTGGCAGCGTCATCCAATAGGTGTTCATTGTTTGGTGTCTGTGAAAACAAGGCTGCTGCTCCTATGTAGTCACTTTTATCCAGCACCTGTACACACTGGTGATTGGTGGATGGATCTATACATATCCCACTTCAAAATTTAAATTTTTATTTTTAATTTTTATTTTTACTGTAATATAACTTGTTTCCAAAAAATCCAGACTACTGTATGTATGTATGTACAGTATATACAGGTTGAGTATCCCATATCCAAATAGTCCGAAATATGGAATATTCCGAAATATAGAATTTTTTGAGTGAGAATAGTGAAACCTTTGTTTTCTGATGGCTCAATGTACACAAACTTTGTTTAATACGCAAAGTTATTAAAATTATTGTATTAAATGACCTTCAGGCTGTGTGTATAAGGTGTATATGAAACATAAATGAATTGTGTGTATGTACGCACACTTTGTTTAATGCAGAAAGTTATTAAAAATATTGTCTAAAATTACCTTCAGGCTGTGTGTATAAGGTGTATATGAAACATAAATGCATTCTGTGCTTAGATTTAAGTCCCATCACCATGACATCTCATTATGGTATGCAATTATTCCAAAATACTGAAAAATCCGATATCCAAAAGCATTTTGGATAAGGGATACTCAACGTGTGTGTGTATACATGTATGTATGTATGTGTGTGTATATATATATATATATGTATGTGTGTGTGTGTATGTGTATATATATATATATATATATATATAGAGAGAGAGATATATATATATATATATATATACATACATACATACATACTTGTATTATTTATTTACAGTTCTGTTCTGTTGCATGAAGAGTGGTTTGTTTTATTTTATTCTTGCCATGAATTCCCTCCCTCCAAGGCTGTAGGGCATAGGTCTGCAGACTCGGTCCTTATTACCCCACACAGTGCATGTTTTGCAGGGTAATCCAGCAGGTGCAGAGGTGTATTAATTATTCACAGACACATTTTAAAAGGTCCACAGGTGGAGTTAATTATTTCACTTGTGATTCTGTGAGGAGACCTGCAAAACATGCACTGTGTGGGGTAATGAGAACCGAGTTTGCAGACCTATGCTGTAGGGGATCACATCATACTTGCCTACCTGACCCTCTCCATGAGGGAGAAAATGCTCTGTTCCTGGACTTTCCTGGTAATGTATGATTGCCATCACCTGTGGTGAAACGCCTTTCTTATCAATTAAGCAGCTCACTACAGGTGATGGCAATCATACATTACCAGGAAAGTCCAGGAACAGAGCATTTTCTCCCTCATGGAGAGGGTCAGGTAGGCAAGTATGGATCACATTGAGTTAGACTTCCCTTCTAGGAGACAGGGCAGCAAAAAATAAAAACGTACCCCTCTTTTTTGTATGAATCTTATTTCTAAACATTTGCTCTGCACAGAGGCAAGAAAAGGAGCACAGTAATACAGAAATGTGCATTCCTGTATGGGTTTATCTGTGAAAAAGTTATAATGGTATGTGCATACCACACTTAACACCTTTTTTTCCCTTAAAGATTTAAAAAAAAAAAAAAAAAAGGTTTGCAGTATGGAGCTGCTGATTTACTGACTTGGGCATATCTGCTGGCCAATCTCTTCCCTGTAGCAGAATACCATCGCAGCATGGGCACCGCTATCTTACCTGAGGCCAGCTGAGACCGATTCAGATATTCACAGCGTCTCTGAATTTTGCGTCCAATCCTGGGGCAGAGCTCCTTATTTGAACTGCTCTTTGCAGGCTGTCCATTGACAGTACAACTAGGTCTCCTGTGACATTAGCGTAATGTTCTCACTAGAATGCGGGCAGGTCGCAGAGGTATGGGGACGGCATTGTTGGGTGCGACAGAAAAGGCGGCGTGGCTGGCCGGAGAGGGAGTGTAGCCCCATTGGTGTCACTCTTGGGGGCATACTCAGCACTTACAGAGGTGCTGGGCTTTCCCCAAGCTCCCCCCTCACTGTGAATAGATGATCGCCACACCGCATCGCTTCCCACCTGTAGGACACTGTTGCCCACGGCAGTGGAAGGCACAGGGGTAGGCTGCTTTAGCAGGGCACTGCTAAAATGCCATATAAGTGCCATATATTCGTGGTCAGGGAACTTATCCCAGATTCTATGTGCTTTCGCTCAAAACCAGGGTTTTGTTTTTGTTTTTTTTGCGAGGCTTTAAAGGAAAACATTGGGCAAAAAAATGGGAGTGAGTTCCCCACTTAGATTATTTACCTTACTGTTCAATGCATGTGTGTGAGAGTGTTATGCATGTTTATTTACTTTGTGTTATGTTCACACTCTTGCAGATTAGGAGAGCTGATGAGCCTACAAGAACCGATAGATCAGTGCATGGGGGTAGTGAACAAGCATCTGTACTTCAACCAAATCCTCACATGTCACAAAACAGAGACACAGAGCAAGGTAAAACATGCTAACATCATACGCTAGAGACCATAATATACATGTGTTGAGCAAGACTTTATTCACTGAAGAAGTCCTGCGTGTGTGCGCTCTTGTGTTGAACAGGTCTTTTATTTATTATGCTGGGTTCTTGCTAAATGAAACCACAGCTCATTGAGAAGTTCAAGTTTGTTCTGCTGTATTGGTTACATACCTCCCAACTGTCCTGATTTTCGTGAGAGATTCCTGTTTTCTTTGGGACTGTCCATCTGTTCCACTCACGGGCCGCAGTGTCCCGCAATGGCGGGGGGGAGCAGTTGGGAGGCTCCTGTCACTTGCTGCCTTCAGGACAACATCGCGGGAAAAGAAACCTAGAATTGCACCTTTTATGGTGGTTATTTGTAGAAATAAATAAATAACCTAGTTTCTGCTGCAGGGTACACTGGGCTCCACAGGGAATGACATTGGGGTGTAGAGTAGGATCTTGATCCGAGGCACCAACAGGCTCAAAGCTTGGACTGTTCCCAGAATGCCTAGCGCCGCCTCCTCTATAACCCCGCCTCTGTGCACTGGAGCTCCGTTTTGTAGTTGGTGCCATGCAGTAAGCAGGTATACAACAGGGGGGCTGCTCCTGCAGCCCTGAGAAGAAGCTTTTAAAGAAAAATGAAGACTTCAAGGGCTGCAGCAGAGACACTGACTGTGTTAGATGTCAGACATCTCCTGCTGCAGTTCCATCACCTTTCCCAGCGGTTCTGTACACTACCGCGCCCTGGTTGCTTGGTACCTACAGCGGAGGCTCCGGTTTTCTTCCAATTAGTCACACACGCGACCGCTATTCTCCTGGATCGCGTGGCCGCACTCAGGGATGAGGTAAGTGGGTCCCCCCGGCGGGACCCGCTGTAAATCGCGATCCCTCACGGCCGGTGGGAGGCAGGCCTCGCGCACGCTGGAGTGGACACTGTAGCAGTACAGGGACCCCAGTAGACCACCAGGGTATGGGCACAGGTCGATTTTTCCCTCATAAAACCATTTATATAAGCCCCAGTACCCGGTGGTGAAGTCCAGCAGGGGGGGGGGGGGGGGATAAGGCTTTGACCTGTAGCCCCAGCGTGCCATTTAGAGTAAATGTTCCCACCCTGGAGCTGCATATCTCTCTCTCCCTCACTCCCTGTCAGCGTTTGGGCGCCATTAGGACAAGCTGAGCTGATCCTGGTACTGTTTGGGCAATTCTCCTCTGTAAAGCCGCCTGCCTGTCATCGCTGTGCATTTTACAGGACACTCAAGTATTCTACATGTCTGCTGACAGTGTTAGTTAAGAAAAAGTGCCTTTAGTCAGGGTTATTTAGTGCAAGTACCCTGTGATATACATCCAGTCTTTACTGTGCATTGTTATATCTATTAAGTGTACAGCTATACTTAGTACTACTATGTATTGCAAGTCCAATGCAGTTTTATTTCATGTCATAATTTCTGCATTGTACAAACTGTGACTCTGTGTGTGTGCATATAGCTGCTGTGTGACCTCCATTTTGTGTCTCTCACTCAGATTGCTATCCCTATATTCTATAACCTGAGGGGGCTAGGTGCATCAGGTTTATCATAATATAGGTAGTTCACTGGATATACTCAGTGTGTATTTCTCTTTCATACACTAGGGGACACTGGAGTTCCTCTTAGACATTAGGGGTGTGAAGTCTGCAACCGGAGGTGTGGCACAATGTAAAAAATTTGCATTGTCTGCACAGCCGGCTCCTCCCCCTTCACGCCCCTCATGCCTCAGTTTTGAAAATTGTGCTGGAGGTGCAGCACGTGGGAGCGCATAGCTCCTGACTAAAATCAAACAATCTACTTAAAGAACTGGCTGCGTCAACCTAAAGAAAAGGGGGACAAAGCCTAAGAATATATGAGAGACAAAGATCCCTTTTGAAGGGACCTGCATCTCTCATCAGGAGATCCTCTTTATTACACTGAGTGAGTACTGGTTGTAAAGGGCCCTAGTAAAAGGATAGCCAGTGTTAGACATTTGTAAGAAAAATCCTTGCAGAGCTAGTAGAGTAGTAGTAGGAAGCTAGCGCCGCTGTATGACAGGGGACAGTGTTCCTGTAGCGCGAGTGAAGCGCCGCTGTAGTACCCGCGCGGCTGTGAGAGATAGTCTGGTCACGCCGCTGAGGTACTGCCTGACAGCGTTCCCGGTTCGCGCGTGCGCTGGAGAGACGCCGCATTGAGAAGCGCGACGAGACTCTTCAGCCGCGGGGAAAACGGCAGGCTCCGTTCGCATCCCCCCCCCCCCCCCGCCCCCCCCGGGTATAGCAACAGGCGGCTAGAGGTACTACTGACCTAGAGGAGGCTCCTTGTACATTTCCCCTCATGTAGATGAACGATGATCAGTGGCGGCTGCGCAGGCAGTGTAATGCAGTGATTCAAAATTTTCAGTGGCGGCCATCTTTAATATAACATAGGCGCCAAGCTGAGGGGCAGGGAGCAGCCCTCCCCCTCTTATACTTTATCCAATGAAGGTTTGTTTGTTTTTTATGTATAGAAGAGCTCCCTCTGCTGGTGGAAATTTAGAGCTTAGACAGGGACAAGAATATACAAATAGAGGATTTCCTGAAGAATAATAATTTATTATTATTTATATTTTCAAGGGACTTCTATTCAAAGATCCTGAGGAAAATACTGGGAGCACGTGGACAACCCTATCATCGTAGCTGATTGACAGCTGGGTCTGTGAGGGCTGCAAACCGGCTGGTGTTCAAAAAATTTATATTTTTATTATTAATTTATTTTTATTTTTTTATCTGCCCTTTCTAAGTAAGAAGGGAGAAGTTTTACAGCCGGTTACGACCACTTCACTCCCGTCATATACTACAGCCTTTCTCTTCCTGGTATGAAGGGTGAAAGCACTGGTTAATTGTCAAATAAACGGCTAATCATGTCTAAGGCAGCAACCAAGACATCTAAAGCCTATTATGTGTGTACGAAATGTAACAAGAAGAGCACGAGGGTTGGCAGCTCTGGGGTGTGCGACTCCTGCTTAGACAGGGACACACAACCTGGGAGCAGTGCTCCGTCTAGGTCGTGGGAGGATGTTCTTACGGACAGAATATCCAAAGAGATGGCGGAATCACGCAAGCAACAATCAGAGTGGGCTGCGGGATTCTCAAAGACGATGGAAGAGTTTCTCATCAAATTAACGCCGCCCGCACAACCAGAAACGAATGTGCGCAAGGCAGTTAAAAAAGACCCCTTCCTGTTGTTCAGGTAACGGAGGAAGAGGAGGGTCTCATTATGGATATGGAGGAAGGTGAGTTAATTGAATCTAACCTGGACGCTGACTCTACGGAAGAGGATTCGGCGATCTCAGGTATTGATTCCTTTATTGACGCAGTTAAAGACATCCTGGACTTTAAGGGAGAAGAGGTTAAAGAGCCCGAGGAATTCGACTTATTCGAATCCTAAAAACCACGGTCAGCAGTGTTTCCCGTTCCTAAATCTCTTCAAATTCAAATGGAGGAGGCCTGGAAACAACCTGATAAACGTTTTCAATTTACCTAAGGGTGTAATGGATAAATGGGAGAATCCACCGGTAGTGGATGCTTCCCTAGGTAGGTTATCAAAAAAGACAATCTTGCCGATACCTAATGTAACGACTTTAAAGGGTGTTTCAGATCGTAAAGTTGACACGGCTTTAAAGTCGATTTTCGTAGCAGCAGGTGCGCCACAGAGGCCTACCCTCATCTGTGCTTGGGTTAACAAGGCCATGGGAGCATGGGCCAGCCGTATTATACAGGCTATTGAAGAGGAAAATAGCCTGGAAGAGATTACTCAACTGGCGGAACACATTCGAGAATCAGCTTCATACTTATGTCAGGCCTCTAAGGATACTAGTAGGATTGCATCTCGCATCTCCGCATCGGCCATATCGACAAGGCGAATTTTATGGCTCAGAGAATGGCAGGGAGATTCTGACACTAAGAAGGCAGTGGAAGCCATTCCCTTTGCGGGTGAAACACTTTTTGGTCCAGAATTGGACAAGTGGATTGCCCCTGGCTACGGCAGGGAAGTCCACATTCCTGCCTACTCCTTATACGAGAACCACTCCACAGGTCAAGAGAGGTTATTCGGGACCGATGTTTAATTCTTTCAGATCTCAGTCCTTTCGAGCCCGAGGAAGAGGTTTCGGTGGGCCGGCACGTGGGGGCAGAGGTAGAGGCCGCTCACAGGCAACGACCAGAAAGCAAAATAAACCTACTGACAAAACCATGGCATGACGGTCTCCCAGCTCACCTGGGGTCCCCCCTGGTGGGCGCACGACTGGAGGGGTTTCAGGACACATGGGCCAACACTTTTCCAGAGATCTGGATAAACAACATAATCTCTCAGGGGTACAAGATGGATTTTCAAGAAAGACCTCACAGTCAGTTTTTTACAACAGGTTTACCTTGGTGCCCTCAAAAGCAAAAGCGTTAATTACGGCAATTCAAAAATTGCTACGGTCAGAGGTCATTGTTCCAGTCCCTACCTCTCAGAGAGGAACGGAATTCTATTCCAGTCTTTTTGTCGTGCCAAAGCCAGACGAGACAGTCAGACCGATACTCAATTTAAAAGTTTTAAACCAATTTCTAAGAGTTTACAGATTCAAGATGGAATCAATCCAGTCGGTCATTGCTGGTTTGGAACACAGAGTTCATGGTGTCCATGGACATAAAGGATACGTACCTGCATATCCCGATTTGGTTCCCCCACCAAGCTTACCTACGGTTTGCACTGGTGAAGGATCATTACCAATTCAGAACTTTACCATTCGGCCTATCTTCAGCCCCAAGGATCTTCACGAAGATCATGGCGGTCATGGTGGCAGAATTAAGGTTACTGGGGGTCACGATAATACCTTATCTAGACGATCTCCTAATCAAGGCCTCTTCTCAGGAGAAGCTGATAAAGGATGCTCACACGTCTCACCAATTTTTGATTCAACACGGATGGATAGTGAACTTCCAGAAATCCAACCTCATTCCAACTCAACGGATTCAGTTTCTAGGCCTTATATTGGACACAGTGAAATTGAGATTTTTTTTGCCAGAATCCAAGATTCAGGACATACGGAAGTTGGTGACTCAGGTACTAAGGGCACCGACGGTGTCTCTACATCTCTGTGTACAACTTCTAGGGAAGATGGTAGCGTCGTTCGAAGCTCTTCAGTACGGCAGACTTCATTCCCGACCCTTTCAGATGAATCTCATTGCTCAAGGAGCAGGTTCGCATTGGCTGCTTCATCGGAGAATCCGCCTTCAACCACAAGTACGTGTCTCCTTGACATGGTGGTCGGTACACAAGAATCTCGCAGCAGGGAAGAGATTCGGCATTTGGGATTGGAGGATTCTGACAACGGACACCAGTCTCAGAGGTTGGGGTACCGTCCTGGAAGACCATCAATTTCAGGGAAGGTGGACGTCACAAGAGAGCAGATTACCCATAAACATTCTCGAGCTAAGAGCTGTTTACAATGCACTCCTCTTGGCCAAAGATCTGGTCATAGGTCAGTATGTACGGATACAGTCGGACAATGTCACGACGACTGCTTACATAAACCGTCAAGGGGGAACAAAGAGCAAGATGGCGTTGAAGGAATCAACAAAGATCCTGTTGTGGCCGGAAAGGCGAAACATCATCCTCGGCAATATTCATTCCAGGTGTAAAAAACTGGGAAGCAGATTATCTCAGTCGCCAAGACATGCATCCGGGAGAGTGGTGTCTTCATCCGCAGATCTTCAAGATGGTAGTGAGGAGATGAGGCCTTCCGCAGGTCGACCTCATGGCGTCGAGGCAGAACCACCAGCTGCCCAGATATGTATCCAGGACAAGGGATACTGCAGCAGAAGGAGTAGATGCGTTAACGCTTCCTTGGGGTTACGAAATGGTTTACATCTTTCCACCCTTCCCACTCATACCAAAGATACTGAAAAGGTTGAAACGAGAACGAGTGTGGGTGATTCTAATCGCACCGGATTGGCCACGCAGGAGTTGGTACTCGGACCTACAAGGGTTGCTGTCAGAAGACCCGTGGCGGTTACCTCAAAGAGAGGACCTGCTGTCTCAAGGACCGTTTCTTCACCCAGACCTGAACAGACTGCGTTTGACGGCGTGGCTGTTGAAACCCGGATCTTAAGGAACAGAGGAATACCTAGAATGGCTATTCCTACAATCATCGCGGCTAAGAAGCCGGTTACAGCTGGACATTACTACAGGATTTGGAAGAAATATATAGACTGGTGTCAGGAACGTGGATGGGATTCGAAGACCTTCCACTTATCCAGACTTTTACTCTTCCTTCAAGCCGGACTAACCTTAGGTCTGCGGTTGGGATCTCTGAAGGATCAGGTGTCAGCTCTTTCCATTCTTTTTCAACAACGGTTGGCATCCTTGCCAGAGGTTCAAACCTTTTTACAGGGGGTGCTACGGATACAACCCCCTTTTCGTACCCCCACGGCACCATGGGATCTAAATTTGGTGTTCAAATTTTTGAGTTCACCTTTGTTTGAGCCGTTACCAAGGACATACCTAAAATATCTCTCTTGGAAGGTAAAGTTGTTGCTAGCTTTAGCTTCGGCTAGGCGGGTCTCTGAGTTAGGAGCCTTGTCGTGTAAGAGTCCCTTTTTGATTTTTCATGAGGATCGGGCAGAACTCTGTACAAGAGCAGATTTCCTTCCTAAGGTTGTTTCGGGTTTTCATGTAAACCAACCAATTGTGGTCCCATCTTTCAAGTGTCTAGCGGATGGGGATGTGTCCTTGGATGTTGTCCGAGCTTTAAGGGTGTACGTACAAGTTACATCGTCCTTTCGGAAGTTAGACCATTTGTTCGTCCTTTATGATGGACCAAAGAAGGGTTGGCCGGCTTCTAAGCAGTCCCTGTCTCGATGGATTAGACTTGCCATTAGGCAAGCGTATATTTCCTGTGGTAAACAGGTTCCATTACGGACGAGTGCGCATACCAGTCGATCGGTGGGTGCCTCCTGGGCGGCTGCCAGAGGTGTTTCCACTACTCAACTTTGCAGAGCGGCGACGTGGTCCTCGGCCCACACGTTCGCGAAATTTTATAAGTTTGATACCTTTGCGTCCGATGATTCTAAGTTCGGACGTTTGGTTTTGCAGGCAACAGACAGCACTCCCTCCCTGGGAGATAACTTTGGGACGTCCCCTAATGTCTAAGAGGAACTCCAGTGTCCCCTAGTGGATGAAAGAGAAAAGAGGATTTTGGTACTTACCGATAAATCCATTTCTCTGAATCCTCTAGGGGACACTGGACGCCCGCCTCGGTGCTGTCAATCCTGCTGTGTTCATAGTTCTTGTTCATACAGTTCGTACAAACCGCGTTGGTTTTTCGTTTAAAGAAGTTTCTTGGATGCTGTTTGGCATGTTGTACGGTTCGGTTCCTTGCCGGATGATCTCGTATCGGGTCCTCGTCTCTCAGTCAAATTTTCAAAACTGAGGCATGAGGGGCGTGAAGGGGGAGGAGCCGGCTGTGCAGACCATGCAAATTTTTTAGATTGTGCCACACCTCCGGTTGCAGACTTCACACCGCTAATGTCTAAGAGGAACTCCAGTGTCCCCTAGAGGATTCAGAGAAATGGTTTTATCGGTAAGTACCAAAATCCTCATTTTTTTCTCTGTGAATTTTAGTCACCATATACCTCTAGAATTCCCTGTTTGTGCTGAAATACACTGCACAGGGGGTTCTTGTCAGGTACTGTGCTGCTGATATTGTACTGTGTTGCCTTGCATTGAGCTTTTGATTATGTCAGCTACAAAGGGCAACGGTGCTGGGGTTGATCCCACATTGCGTGTTGTTGACGCTGCAGACACATTTGAGGGTTCAGATTCTGGGGGTTCCTTACCCCCCAGTGGGACTGTAGCAACGGGGGTCAAAAATGACCCACCTTGGGCAACCTTCTCCACGCTATTGAATAACGCCCTCTATAGGACCTCCTGTGCCAGTACAACCGCTTATGGTCCCTGCTGTTAACCCGCCATGGGCAGATCAACTGTCCAATCAGTTACAGCAATTGAACCAATCACTGACTTCTCAGAAGTCTAACCCTCGCCCGCCTAAGACCAAGGGGTCCTCTAAGCGGGCAATTACTTCCTCACAATCCACCAACGTCCCAAACACCTCGTCTGATGAGGTATGTTTATAATGACCCCACAGATTCTGATCCCGATGCTTCTGATGGGGAAGCTGTTTCAAAGGTGGATGTTCCTGACTTGTTGGAGGCTATCAGGCTCATTCTTCAAGTTGATGATGACCCGGAGCCTGATGCTGCTCCTAAGAAACTGGACAGTTTTAAACGTCAGAAAGTGGTTAAACAAGTTTTACCTCACTCTGACCAATTTAGTTGGCATACGTCAGGAGTCCTGGGGAAATCCAGTAAAAAAATTCACGCCTCGTTGCGGAGCTAAGTAAAAATTGGGAAACACCCCTGCCAATGGATTCGCAGGTGGCGCGGCTGGTGGTATCCTCAGCTCTGCCTGTAACTACTGTCACGTCCCTGAGAGAGCTGACGAATAATTGTCTGGGGGGTTGTTTAAAGGCAATTTACACCCTAACCGGTGCTGCGCATAGGCCCACCATTGCAGCGACATGGGCTGCAGAAGCTGTGGAAGCGTGGGCTCAGGAGCTGGAGGCGGAGTTGCCTTCCAACGCTTCTGATCATGCTAGACAATGCTTGTCATATATTGTCACAGCGTCTCATTACATTAAGGAGGCGGCTTCTGATGCCGGTGTTCTGGTGGCCAAGGCTTCTACTTCGTCCATTTTGGCTCGCCGGATTCTCTGGTTACGGTCCTGGTCTGTGGACATGGACTCTAAGAAAACTCTGGAGGTACTCCCTTTTAAGGGAGACATTCTTTTTGGAGAAGACCTCAACAAGATTGTGGCTGACTTAGCTTCTGTTAAAACAGCATGTCTACCTAGTACTACTCCTTCTGTGCCGAAGGCCAAGACTACTCTTTTTCGCTCCTTTCGTCCTTCAGGGCAAGCAAAAGGTCAGGTGTACCCGAAACAGGTTCACACTTCCAAACCCAATAAGCCCAAACCCAAACGGGCCTGGGCTGCCCATCAGCCTGCTTCCAAAACTGACAAGCCTGCCGCATGACGGGGCGGGCCTCCCTCTGGGGGATCCCAGGATGGGGGGCCGACTTCTAGGGTATACCCAGGAATGGTTGAAGACAACTTCCAATGCCTGAGTACGGGAAGTCGTCATTCGAGGTTACGCCATATCCTTCAAGAATCGTTCCCCCTCATCGATTTTGCCTGACAGACGTCCCTTCGGATCAGGTGAAGGCAAAAACTCTTCATTCGTGGTACAGTCCCTCCTGGACACAGGAGTGGTAGTACAGGTGCCTCACCGCTGTTCCTAGTCCCGAAACCGAATGGGTCCTCCCGGCCTATTCTCAACCTTAAGTCCTTGAACAGATTTGTGCGGGTCTCCAAGTTTCGCATGGAAACCCTTCGCTATATTGTTCTGGTTTTGGAACCTGGGGATTATATGATCTCCCTGGACATACAGGATGCTTACCTGCATATTCCCATTGCAGTGTCATATCAGTAATACCTGAGGTTTGCGGTTGGCAACCTCCATTACCAATTTTGGGCATTACCTTTTGGTTTGACCACGGCTCCGCGAGTTTTCACCAAGGTCATGGCGGTAATGACGGTTGTACTCCGCCGTCAAGGGGTCAGGATCCTACCGTACCTGGACGACTTGTTGATCCTGGCAAATTCCCCAGAAATTCTCCTACGCCATCTGGATCTGACACCAGTTTCTGCAAGCCCACGGGTGGTTCATTAACTGGAAGAAATCTTCCCTGGTCCCTGCTCTGAGCATGGTGCACCTGGGGGTGTTGTTGGACACTCACAACCAGCGGTTGTTCTTGTCTCAGGAGAAAGTCCTGAAGCTCCAGGACAGGATTCGATGCTTCCTATCTCGTCCGCAAGTGTCGATACATTCGGCAATGCAAGTGCTAGGTCTCATGGTGTCGGCTTTCGACATGGTGGAGTACGCTCAATTCCATTCCCGCCCTCTGCAGAAGCTGATTCTAGCCAAGTGGGACGGCCTGCCTCACCGGATCAAGTCTCAAATGATCTCCTTGTCTCCAGAGGTCCGTCTATCACTGAGCTGGTGGCTTCAGGACCAACGATTGAGCAGGGGTCGTCCCTTCTGGATCTCCAACTGGGTCCTTCTGACGACGGATGCCAGTCTGAGAAGTTGGGGCGCGGTGCTGGAGCAACATTCCCTTCAGGGTCGGTGGACCAAGGAGGAGTCTCTCCTCCCGATAAACATTCTGGAACAGCGGGCGGTGTTTAATGCTCTGATCTTGGCCCAGCATTTAATACAGAACAGACCTGTTCAAGTACAGTCGGACAACGCCACCACGGTGGTGTACGTCAATCATCAAGGCGACACTCGAAGCCGCAGGGCAATGAGGGAAGTATCACAGATTCCTCAGTGGGCAGAATGCCATCTGCCAGCCATATCGGCAGTGTTCATTCCGGGGGTCCTAAACTGGGAAGCGGACTTTTTCAGTCGTCAGGACGTACACGCCGGAGAGTGGAGCCTCCACCCAGAAGTATTTCAACTCCTCGTGGACAGGTGGGGCCTTCCAGATGTAGACCTGATGGCGTCTCGAAACAATCACAAGGTTCCCGTCTTCGGAGCAAGGACAAGGTATCCTCAAGCAGCGTTCGTGGACACACTGGCAATTCCATGGAACTTTCGGCTACCATACGTGTTCCCTCCAGTGTCACTCCTGCTCAGAGTAATAAGGAAGTTCAAGCAAGAAGGAGGAATCCTACTTCTGATCGCTCTCGCGTGGCCCAGACGGCATTGGTTCTCAGACCTTCAGGGTCTCTCGAAAGAACGTCCTATTCTACTTCCACAGGGCCCAGATCTCCTATTTCGGGGCCTCTGTGTATATCAGGATTTAGCCCGGTTGGCTTTGACGGCGTGGCTCTTGAAGCTTCCGTCTTGAGGGCCCAAGTATTTTCAAACCATGTTGAAGGCCCGGAAACCGGCTTCTGCTCGGATTTACCATAGAGTCTGGAATTCTTACTTTGCTTGGTGCACATCTAACAATCATGACGCTTACAAGTTTAGTACGGCCAAACTTTTGGCCTTTCTACAACAGGGCCTGGACTTGGGCCTTCGTCTGGCCTCCATCAAGGTTCATATTTCTGCCTTGTCGGTTTGGTTCCAGAGAAAAATTGCGACTTTACCTGATGTACATACGTTCACTCAGGGTGCGTTGCGGATTCAGTCTCCTTATATCCCGCCTGTGGCCCCTTGGGACTTGTCGTGGTTTTGGAGGCGTTGCAAGGGTCTCCGTTTGAGCCTCTTGAATCTGCAGACCTTAAGTGGCTTTCTCTTAAGGTGTTGTTTCTGCTGGCTATTGGATCAGGGTGCCTTGTCTTGTAGGTCACCATATCTTATTTTTCACCGTGATCGGACGGTTCTTAGAACACGTCCCGGGTATTTACCTAAGGTGGTGTCGTCTTTCCACCTTAATCAGGAGATTGTGGTTCCAGCCTTTGCATCTCCTGAATTGTCCAAAGAGCGGTCTTTGGATTTGGTACGGGCTCTCCGTATCTACGTGAAGAGAACTGCCTCCATCAGGAAGTTGGATTCTCTCTTTGTTCTGTTTGGTTTTCACAAACGTGGCTGGCCTGCTCACAAGCAGACCCTGGCCAGATGGATTAGAATGGTGATTGCGCATGCTTATGTACAGGCTGGCATTCCAACTCCTGCTACCATAAAGGCCCATTCCACTCGATCGGTTGGACCTTCTTGGGTGGCCTGCCGTGGTGCGACCCTTGAACAATTGTGCAAGGAGGCTACGTGGTCCTCAGTGAACACGTTCATAAGGTTCTATGCCTTTGATACTTCCGCCTCCCAGGATGCTTCCTTTGGACGCCGGGTTCTTGTGCCCGCTACAGTGCGTACCCTCCCATAAGGAACTGCTTTAGGACATCCCCAATGTCCTTCCCTGTGGAGCCCAGTGTACCCCGCAGCAGAAAACCAGAGTTATGGTAAGAACTTACCGTTGTTAAATCTCTTTCTGCGAAGGTACACTGGGCTCCACAGAGCGCCCACCCTGACGCACTTAGCTTCTTTGGGTTGGTATGGCATTAGCTGCTGACACTTCTCCTGTCGTGAGAGTGTGGTGTATGTGGCTACTAACAGTTGTCGTCTCTTTTGCCTGCTACTGCATTGGACTGGTTAACAAAAACTGAGCTCCTGTGCACGGAGGCGGGGTTATAGAGGAGGCGGCGCTAGGCATTCTGGGAACAGTCAAAGCTTTGAGCCTGTTGGTGCCTTGGATCAAGATTCTACTCTACGCCCCAGTGTCATTCACTGTGGAGCCCAGTGTACCTCGCAGAAAGAGATTTAACAACGGTAAGTTCTTACCATAAATCTCGTTTTTTTATTCTTTTTGTCATGTAAAGTGGGGTGAATTTATCGCCTGTGCCAGCTTTTGGTACACCATAAGGATTATTCAATTAACACTGCACTTTTAAAAGCTTTTCAGTTAGCCATTTCCCCACGTGTCAATCACAGGGTTAATGCACGCAAACCTATGCGGATTCAGTGGGCTTCCCCATGACTTTAACATGCAGAATCTGCTTTTTAATGTGGATTTTTCCTCGCAGCTAACTGAATATGCCCATAAAAGTGTGCTGATATAGGTCAGACAGTCTTTGGCTTTGGTTCCATCCAATTGTGTGTCCATCAACTCATACAGATCATTACTTATGAGATAGCAAGGCACTCCCTAACTTAGACTGATGCAAGATACTGAAGCACCATTCTCCTAAGTTTATTATTACTTTAGGCTTGACATTTTAGTTAAATATAACGAACATTGTATAAAGCATGTTTTCAACTGAGAGGAGTACATATATGTTAATCCTCAAATAGCCAATGTCCATTAGCAGTTTGCTTGCTGTGTAGTTCTTGGTAAGCCAATCAGTTTAAAATGTATAAAAAATGGCAACATTCTGTGCTTTTACATCTAAAGGACAATTACAGTACCCTGAGCAGTTATTAGAATAATAATAATTCATTCAGGAAACCATTCACTGTAACAGTATACAGGGTTTGCTTTGTAGAAAAAATCTAGTCTTGCTAATGTTCCATGAAGGATCTGCGTCTCTTCCATGACCAGTATCTTGTTACGCTGTGCAGGCATTTGGTACGGATGAAGAGCAGGGGTGCCGTATCACTATATTTATGCTTTTTATTCTTCCTCAGTCACCTGTGACTTGTAGGTATGCAATGTTCCCATTTAGCTGAAACGCTAATCCATCTTCTATTGATTTTGAAAATTTAATTCAGTTTGAACTCAACATATACTGGTCTCATTGAATGTGTTGCAAACAACACATATATGTATCTTCCATGGGCAGCGTGGAAGGGAGTATTAGGCAGCACCGGGGAGGGTTAGGTTTAGGCACGCACAACGGAGGGTAAGGGTAGGGGGCAGAGAAGGATTAGGGTAGTTTACAGGGGGCTGTCGGGATTTTGATGGACGGGATGCCGCTATCTGTATTCTGACCAGCGGCATCCCGTCCATCGGGAAATCATACTGAACCCTATCTATTAGCCAGAATGCTTGGGACTTTTGTGTTTTTTCATGAGGATTTCTTTATCCACACCCCCATCCACTTACCCCAGGACATTACTGCAATTCGCTTCTTTATGTTCAAGGCACCCTTATAGAAAACATGCAGTGGAGCATTGATCCAGGAGCAGACCTCTCGCAGTATAAATTGGACGTCACTATGGCAGATGGCAAGGTAAAAATAACCTGCAATTTCCTTGTACGTTAAATAACTGATGTCTTTGCGACATGATGAGTAATAGTCACAACATATTCTATTTGATAAGGAAGGAAGCCCATCCAATCTGGAGGTTGATGATCTGGATTACACGTATGTCAGTGAAAGTATGTTGGCAAAGATGAAAAACCAGGAGCACACAGATTACAATATACGTAAGTGATTCTCTTTTTTTCAATTATTATTCCAGTAGTTTGTATTGTTAGAGAAACATTAATGTTAATACACACATGACATCCTTAACAGATGAGGGTTACAGCTTTGTTAACGTCTTCTCCTGCAGCAGAAGAAAGTGCAGGCCATGACAGCTACGGTGAAATGTTTGACAAGACGGAATGTGAGGAGTATGTGTCTTATGCCCAGGAACCCAGCCCTTCCCAGAGGTTGGACTTTGAGGAAGACGGTGATACACCTGCACTCCAAAAGAAAATGAGGGAGAGAGGTAAGCAATATTCCACATCCCTCCCAGGCTTGGTAGTATCAGCTAAAGCAGCAATCATTTACAGAGCAAAACCAGGTTGCACCTTCGGCAAATTCGGACCCTATTACGTTTTACCCCAAGAGTGTGACTTTTTTTTTTTGTGTGTAGAAATCTGTTTATTTTGTTTTTCAAGAGAGTGACTTTTTATGGTAAGTATAGACACTGAAACTATCGGTATGAATAGGGCAGAGACATCATTTAAATAAGACTAACTAGAATGTATTGTGTGGTTTCCAAATGAGGTTGTGTTGGGAAAGGAGGGAATGGTTTTATCATGGATTCCAAATCTTGATAATTTCACTGCTTCACCAGAATTTTTATGTTTTTTTTTTTTTTCCTACATAACTGTTCCAAGAAGAGAGTTTGGAATTGGTTGGTAAATTAAGTTTACCAATCTGTAGAGTAATATAAATAAACATATAGGGCGGTATCCTATTAGTGGTAAAATTGCTACATTTTCATCCGACGATGTCCTATTAGCCCCGATAAGCAGGCGCGAGCCACAGCTTATCAGAGATTCTGCTTTGCCTGCCTCAGTATCCCCGGAAACAGCCCTATGTTCAAGCGAAAACGGGACTGTTTCTCACAAAAAAACCTATGTGTTTTCAGGAGAAAGGGCTTTTTCTCTGACGTCCCAGTGGATGCTGGGAACTCCGAAAGGACCATGGGGAATAGCGGCTCCGCAGGAGACTGGGCACAAAAGTAAAAGCTTTAAGACTAGCTGGTGTGCACTGGCTCCTCCCCCTATGACCCTCCTCCAAGCCTCAGTTACATTTTTGTGCCCGAACGAGAAGGGTGCAATCTAGGTGGCTCTCCTGAGCTGCTTAGAGTAAAAGTTTAAATTAGGTTTTTTATTTTCAGTGAGTCCTGCTGGCAACAGGCTCACTGCATCGAGGGACTAAGGGGAGAAGAAGCGAACTCACCTGCGTGCAGAGTTGATTGGGCTTCTTAGGCTACTGGACATTAGCTCCAGAGGGACGATCACAGGCCCAGCCATGGATGGGTCCCAGAGCCGCGCCGCCGTCCCCCTTACAGAGCCAGAAGAGCAGAAGAGGTCCGGAAAATCGGCGGCAGAAGACGTCCTGTCTTCAATAAGGTAGCGCACAGCACCGCAGCTGTGCGCCATTGCTCTCAGCACACTTCACACTCCGGTCACTGAGGGTGCAGGGCGCTGGGGGGGGGCGCCCTGAGACGCAATAAAAATACCTTATATGGCAAAAAAAATACATCACATATAGCTCCTGGGCTATATGGATGCATTTAACCCCTGCCAGGATACATAGAAAAACGGGAGATAAGGCCGCCGATAAGGGGGCGGAGCCTATCTCCTCAGCACACTGGCGCCATTTTCCCTCACAGCTCCGTTGGAGGGAAGCTCCCTGGCTCTCCCCTGCAGTCACTACACTACAGAAAGGGTTAAAAAAGAGAGGGGGGCACTAATTAGGCGCAGTATAAACAATACAGCAGCTATAAGGGGAAAAACTCTTATATAAGGTTATCCCTGTGTATATATATATATATAGCGCTTTGGTGTGTGCTGGCAAACTCTCCCTCTGTCTCCCCAAAGGGCTAGTGGGGTCCTGTCCTCTATCAGAGCATTCCCTGTGTGTGTGCTGTATGTCGGTACGTTTGTGTCGACATGTATGAGGAGAAAAATGATGTGGAGACGGAGCAGATTGCCTGTAATAGTGATGTCACCCCCTAGGGGGTCGACACCTGAGTGGATGAACTGTTGGAAGGAATTACGTGACAGTGTCAGCTCTGTATAAAAGACAGTGGTTGACATGAGACAGCCGGCTACTCAGCTTATGCCTGTCCAGACGTCTCATAGGCCGTCAGGGGCTCTAAAGCGCCCGTTACCTCAGATGGCAGATATAGACGCCGACACGGATACTGACTCCAGTGTCGACGTTGAAGAGACAAATGTGACTTCCAGTAGGGCCACACGTTACATGATTGAGGCAATGAAAAATGTTTTACACATTTCTGATAATACAAGTACCACCAAAAAGGGGTATTATGTTCGGTGAGGAAAAACTACCTGTAGTTTTCCTGAATCTGAGAAATTAAATGAGGTGTGTGATGATGCGTGGGTTTCCCCCGATAACTGATAATTTCTAAAATGTTATTGGCATTATATCCTTTCCCGCCAGAGGTTAGGGTGCGTTGGGAAACACCCACTAGGGTGGATAAAGCGCTCACACGCTTGTAAGGGCTCTACTCTCTCCTGAGATGGCCGCCCTTAAGGATCCTGCTGATAGAAAGCAGGAGGGTATCCTAAAATGTATTTACACACATACTGGTGTTATACTGCGACCAGCAATCGCCTCAGCCTGGATGTGCAGTGCTGGGTTGGCGTGGTCGGATTCCCTGACTGAAAATATTGATACCCTAGATAGGGACAGTATATTATTGCCTATAGAGCATTTAAAAGATGCATTTCTATATATGCGTGATGCACAGCGGAATATTTGCCGACTGGCATCAAGTCTAAGTGCGTTGTCCATTTCTACCAGTAGAGGGTTATGGACACGACAGTGGTCAGGTGATGCGGATTTCAAACGGCATTTGGAAGTATTGCCTTATTAAGGAGAGGAGTTATTTGGGGTCGGTCTTTCAGACCTGGTGGCCACGGCAACAGCTGGGAAATCCACGTTTGTACCCCAGGTCGCCTCTCATTATGAGAAGACGCCGTATTATCAGGCGCAGTCTTTTCGTGGACAAGCGGGCAAAAGGTTCCTCATTTCTGCCCCGTGACGGAGGGAGAGGAAAAAGGCTGCAGAAATCAGCCAGTTCCCAGGAACAGAAACCCTCTCCCGCCCCTGCCAAGCCCTCAGTATGACGCTGGGGCTTTACAAGCAGAATCAGGCACGGTGGGGGGCCGTCTCAATGAATATCAGCGCGCAGTGGGCTCACTCGCAAGTAGACCCCTGGATCCTTCAGGTGATATCTCAGGGGTACAAATTGGAATTCGAGACGTCTCCCCCTCGCCGTTTCCTAAAGTCGGCTTTACCGATGTCTCCTTCTGACAGGGAGACAGTTTTGGAAGCCATTCACAAGCTGTATTCCCAGCAGGTGATAATCAAGGTACCCCTCCTGCAACAGGGAACGGGGTATTATTCCACACTGTTGTGGTACCGAAGCCGGACGGCTCGGTGAGACCGATTCTAAATCTAAAATCTTTGAACACTTACATACAGAGGTTCAAATTCAAGATTGAGTCACTCAGAGCAGTGATTGCGAACCTGGAAGAAGGGGACTACATGATGTCTCGGGACATCAAGGATGCTTACCTTCATGTCCAAATTTACCCTTCTCACCAAGGGTACCTCAGGTTTATGGTACAGAACTGTCACTATCAGTTCAGACGCTGCCGTATGGATGGTCCACGGCACCCCGGGTCTTTACCAAGGTAATGGCCGAAATGATGATATTCCTTCGAAGGAAGGGAATTTTAGTTATCCCTTACTTGGACGATTCCCTGATAAGGGTAAGATCCAGGGAACAGTTGGAGGTCGGTGTAGCACTATCTCAGGTAGTGTTGCGGCAGCACGATTGGATTCTCAATATTCCAAAATCGCAGCTGGTTCCGACGACTCGTCTTCTGTTCCTAGGGATGATCCTGGACACAGTCCAGAAAAAGGTGTTTCTCCCGGAGGAGAAAGCCAGGGAGTTATCCGAGCTAGTCAGGAACCTCCTAAAACCGAGCCAAGTCTCAGTGCATCAATGCACAAGGGTTCTGGGTAAAATGGTGGCTTCCTACGAAGCAATCCCATTCGGCAGATTCCACGCAAGAACTTTCCAGTGGGACCTGCTGGACAAATGGTCCGGGTCGCATCTTCAGATGCATCAGCGGATAACCCTGTCACCAAGAACAAGGGTGTCCCTCCTGTGGTGGTTGCAGAGTGCTCATCTTCTAGAGGGCCGCAGATTCGGCATTCAGGACTGGGTCCTGGTGACCACGGATGCCAGCCTGCGAGGCTGGGGAGCAGTCACACAGGGAAGGAATTTCCAGGGCTTATGGTCAAGCCTGGAGACATCACTTCACATAAATATCCTGAAGCTAAGGGCCATTTACAATGCTCTAAGCTTAGCAAGACCTCTGCTTCAAGGTCAGCCGGTGTTGATCCAGTCGGACAACATCACGGCAGTCACCCACGTAAACAGACAGGGTGGCACAAGAAGCAGGAGGGCAATGGCAGAAGCTGCAAGGATTCTTCGCTGGGCGGAAAATCATGTGATAGCACTGTCAGCAATTCCGGGAGTGGACAACTGGGAAGCAGACTTCCTCAGCAGACACGACCTCCACCCGGGAGAGTGGGGACTTCACCCAGAAATCTTCCACATGATTATAAACCGTTGGGAAAAACTCGACAGGTATTGCGCCAGGTCAAGGGACCCTCAGGCAATAGCTGTAGACGCTCTGGTAACACCGTGGGTGTACCAGTCAGTGTATGTGTTCCCTCATCTGCCTCTCATACCCAAGGTACTGAGATTGATAAGATGGAGAGGAGTAAGCACTATATTCGTGGCTCCGGATTGGCCAAGAAGGACTTGGTAACCGGAACTTCAAAAGATGCTCACGGAGGATCCGTGGCCTCTACCTCTAAGAAGGGACCTGCTTCAGCAAGGACCCTGTCTGTTCCAAGACTTACCGCGACTGCATTTGACGGCATGGCGGTTGAACGCCGGATCCTGAAGGAAAAAAGGCATTCCGGATGAGGTCATCCCTATCCTGATTAAAGCCAGGAAGGATGTAACCGCAAAACATTATCACCGCATTTGGCAAAAATATGTTGCGTGGTGCGAGGCCAGTAAGGCCCGACGGAGGAAATTCAACTGGGTCGATTCCTACATTTCCTGCAAACAGGAGTGTCTATGGGCCTGAAATTGGGGTCCATTAAGGTTCAAATTTCGGCCCTGTCAATTTTCTTCCAAAAAGAACTAGCTTCAGTCCCTGAAGTTCAGACGTAAAAGGGGTACTGCATATACAGCCTCCTTTTGTGCCTCCAGTGGCACCTTGGGATCTCAATGTAGTTTTTGGGTTCCAAAAAGTCACATTGGTTTGAACCACTTAAATCTGTGGAGTTAAAATATCTCACATGGAAAGTGGTCATGCTGTTGGCCCTGGCCTGGGCCAGGCGCGTGTCAGAATTGGCGGCTTTATCCTGTAAAAGCCCTTATCTGATTTTCCATTCGGACAGGGCGGAATTGAGGACTCGTCCTCAGTTTCTCCCTAAGGTGGTTTCAGCGTTTCACCTGAACCAACCTATTGTGGTGCCTGCGGCTACTAGGGACTTGGAGGACTCCAAGTTGCTAGACGTTATCAGGGCCCTGAAAATATATATTTCCAGGACGGCTGGAGTCAGAAAATCTGACTCGCTGTTTATCCTGTATGCACCCAACAAGCTGGGTGCTCCTGCTTCTAAGCAGACTATTGCTCGTTGGAATTGTAATACAATTCAGCTTGCACATTCTGTGGCAGGCCTGCCACAGCCAAAAATCTGTAAATGCCCACTCCACAAGGAAGATGGGCTCATCTTGGGCGGCTGCCCGAGGGGACTCTGCTTTATAACTTTGCCGAGCAGCTACTTGGTCAGGAGCAAATACGTTTGTAAAATTCTACAAAATTGATACCCTGGCTGAGGAGGACCTGGAGTTCTCTCATTTGGTGCTGCAGAGTCATCCGCACTCTCCCGCCCGTTTGGGAGCTTTGGTATAATCCCCATGGTCCTTTCGGAGTTCCCAGCATCCACTAGGACGTCAGAGAAAATAAGAATTTACTTACCGATAATTCTATTTCTCATAGTCCGTAGTGGATGCTGGGCGCCCATCCCAAGTGCGGATTGTCTGCAATACTTGTACATAGTTACAAAACTCGGGTTATTATTGTTGTGAGCCATCTTTTCAGAGGCTCCTCTGTTATCATGCTGTTAACTGGGTTCAGATCACAGGTTGTACGGTGTGATTGGTGTGGCTGGTATGAGTCTTACCCGGGATTCAAAATCCTTCCTTATTGTGTACGCTCGTCCGGGCACAGTATCCTAACTGAGGCTTGGAGGAGGGTCATAGGGGGAGGAGCCAGTGCACACCAGCTAGTCTTAAAGCTTTTACTTTTGTGCCCAGTCTCCTGCGGAGCCGCTATTCCCCATGGTCCTTTCGGAGTTCCCAGCATCCACTACGGACTATGAGAAATAGAATTATCGGTAAGTAAATTCTTAATTTTTTTTTTTACGGGTGAAAAAGCCTGTATATTATCAATCAGTTTATTTAATTTTTTTAATTAAATTGTCTCACAAAATCTGAGGATTCTCCAGTGGTTGGTTAATTTTTCCCATACATCTATGTGGTACATTTTGACAATGTTTTCTTCCATGTCTGTATCTCTCCTGTGGTTTGCACCGATACTAGAGGTTCCCGAACGTGGCCCTCAAGGCACCCCAACAGTCCAGGTTTTAGGTATATCCCTGGCTCAGCACAGATGGCTAAATCAAATTGACTAGGGCACAGGTTCTCAAACTTGGTCCTCAGGACCCCACACAGTGCATGTTTTGTAGGTAACCCAGCAGGTGCACAGGTGTATTAATTACTCACTGACACATTGTTAAAGGTCCACAGGTGGAGCTAATTATTTCACTGGGGATTCTGTGAGGAGACCTGCAAAACATGCACTGTGTGGGGTCCTGAGGACCGAGTTTGAGAACCACTGGACTAGGGTGCTAATTTAAGTCACCTGTGGCCAAGCATGGATACATTTAAAACCAGGACAGTTGGGGTGCCTTGAGGACTGCGTTTGGGAACCTCTGACCTATCCAATTTTATGTTGTGCAGTATATGTTATATGCTATAACTCTATTGTTGTAGGAAGTGAAGCTAAAGGAGAAGCTTACCAGAAACAGAAAGCATACATAGAGCCCTATGTGCAGGATGCCGGAAGGTAATATGCCTTGCTATTTCCTACTAACAGTTGTTAATGCAGGCATCGGGATGGTATTCTCCTGCATACTGTGTATGATGAGTACCACCAAGTAGAAAAACATGCTGACCTACCTCTTTGGGTTGAGTGATGGTCAGGTTGTAATTATTCCTGATGATGTTGGGTTATTGATGTGCAGTGGGCAGCAGGATTGTATTCAAACTATGAGCACACATTGACACTACAGCAAATAATTAATCACTGGATTTTTTCCCCATTAAAGTACCCATTAAATACTCTGTACTAATGAACAGCTTAGTTACATAGTACATTTTGATAATTTGCAATACAATCTGTTGCATTTAAATAGAACGTTGATTTTAAATGCACATGAGGCAAAGCTTTGACCTGCATGAATTTCTAAAAGTTTTGAATAAAACAATCAAAATCTACATTTATTTAGAGTTTTTCAGGCAGGGTGCTGATCACTGAGAAGGGCACATTTTAATTTAAAAGGGCATATGGTCACGAGTTGTTGCTACAGCTGTGTGGCGTATTGTGAATTCTGGCAACTAATGTGTAGCCCAGTAGTATATGGTATGTAGTATTTAAATCTTTCCATGTAATTCCCCCACATGCCATCAGACCACCGCATATGCTCCTCAGACCTCCCACCAAGTCACCAGGCAACCTCACATATACAGTACCCCTTTCAATGTCCCTCAAACCTCCCCACATGTATCTTCAATGCTCACCAGACCTCAGGCCTGACACCCCACTCCTGTAGAGAATGCATTTCTATTATATTGTAAACAACTCCATAGTAACCAGTCAAAACTATGACCTGTTCTGAAGGTATAAATAAACATAAAGTGCTTAGGGCCTGATTCAGAAATGGACGCTAACAATGTTGGATGCTGTGGAGTGGGGGTTTTTTTTTACCACTGCGCATGCGTCGCAATAGTCTTGTGATGGCGTTGCAGTGAGGATTTATTTGCAAAGTGATTGACAGACAGGGAGCATTTGTGGGCACTAATGGGGGGGGAAGCTGGTGACGACTGAAATGCAGGCATGTCACAACTGTTCTGGGGTGTGTCACAGCTTGTGACACTGATCCCGTACAGAGTAAAATTTGCTCCAACATCTTACCTCGGACGGCCATGTTGTGCAACCATAGGGGTTACGCTGCTCATACACCTAAATATTTATTGTCAGATCTGTCTGGTTGGAATGAAAACCTGGTAATGGATGAGCGCAAATAACAATTGACCATTTGCTCCTAAATGCTGTAAAACTGACAAAAATGGTCATTCAGACCAATTGTTTAAATCAAATGGATTTAACCAATTTGTCTGACCATTTTTGTCTGTTTTCCAGTGTTTGGGCCCAAATGGTCAATTGTCATTTGCTCTCATCCATTACCAGATTTTCATTCCAACCGGCCAAATCAGAAAATAAATCTTTAGGTGTATGGGCAGCTTTACTCGTAAGGTCAAGCAGCAAATCTGAGACATCGCCAGTTGGCGTCTCAACATAAATCCCTGCCAGTGCGCCATTTGCATATTTCCGCATAAAACGCTGCGTACAAGATCGCAGCTACAACGGTATTTACAGCCGTTTTTGAGTCTGGCCCTTAGAACATTAAAAGCATCACAGAGCAAATGCCTGTCTGTTATCAGTCCATCTGTGTCTATCTAACTGGAATTACAGGCTTAATTCTAAGCAATTTCTTTGATTTGGTTTTCAGAAAAAAGCCTGCTTTGGATTTCCCTCATACTGAGGTAGTGCGGAACAAGGAGGAGAGGAGGAAACTCCTCGGGCACACTTGTAAGGAATGTCAGCTAGTAAGTAACTGTTGCTCTCTCATGAGTTCAAGTATTTTCCTACATAACTCCCTACTTTGCTCTTTGAAACAATTAAGTTGCGCTTCTCCTAAAAACATTTGTTTTCTTATTATTGTCTACTTACTAAATGAATGGTTTATTTGACTGGAAAGCTATTTTTCATAGTACATGAATCAACGGCAATTTGACACTATTCTTGACACATTTTGGGACATATTCATTATCCTTAAATTGTCCTAATTTTATCAAATTGTATTTTTTGTTTTTGTTAAATCCTCATTCGTCAAAGCTGTAACAAAGGAGATATGACTTATATCTCCTTTGTTACAGACTGTTTCGATGAGTTTGGAAGTGAAACTATTTGCCATCCTGAGATGGCATTCAGTTTCAAGAATATGCCCTCAAGCTGTATGCTGCCCTGTTTACAGCCGGGCTGACAGTCCATGGCAGCAGGGGAAGGAAGGTGGGTAGGTGAGGGGGCCAAGGCTGCAGCAGCGCTCACCCCTGTAGTCAGTCCAGGTGGGAGAAGTGAGGGGTCTGCAGCTGAGCCCTCACTCATGGAACTGACGATCCTAGCAGGGGAGATGAGGGGGCCACCCCATTACGGTCACTGCCGCACGTCACTCACGGGTAAAAGGCTGGGGGGTGGGGGGAGCACGGAGGGTGATCGACAGTGGCAGGGGCAGGGTCTGCAATGTAGCTGCGGGGTGCGTGGAGGTGGGGTGTTTATAACTAAGCTGCAGAGTTAGCGGTGGAGGGGGGGCTGTAATTATAGCTGCGGAGGGGTGGGTGTTTATTACTATCTGCTGCGGGGTTAGCGGAGGAGGGCACAGATGCCGGCAGCGAATACATGCTAAAGACGCATGCGCAGTGTGAGGAAGTCATTATAGACGCCTCAGTTGCAGGGAGAAAAATAATCACTTTTCTGAAAAACTGCTTCGCAAAAAAAAAATTTCGGAAGTGATATTTGTATATGGGAGGCATGATGAATTTCGAAAATATTGTGACATGGAAGCATGAGAACTGAAAATAAAAAAAATGTCATGATGAATATGCCCCTATGAAAAATAATCCTTATTCAATATTTGAAAAAAACAACAGGTGCTGTAATACAGTATTTGAGATTCCTCTGTGCGTGTTTATTAGGGTTTTTGCTCCTTGGGGTGAAGAAATGAGGGATGTCTAGGACTTTTGAGATTTCATGTATTGCAGACTTATTAGTGGACATTGTTTTAAAATAAAAAGCCTGTTGAAGAGGTATAGCTCTACTTTACTGACTTAATGCAATCACAGCATGCGCTTGACTCGCACTCTTCTCTGTGATTCAAGCCCCACCCACCCCATTATTTTGGCTGAAGGTTAAGCGTCAGGACCCCCCTTTACCTTTTTCTTTTTTGTGAACACCTGTAACGAACTTTGGGCCCTGCTTTCCTCACTGAGCATATTTTGCCATGTGACCCTCGTGATGTATGCTCATTTAGATATAGTACGATGCTTTTGTTTCAATAAAAAATAATAATACTGTTGATATAATTGCACAAGTGGCAGGCAAACTTAAACCAGTAGGAGATATTTTAGGAAAAGAGTTATGCAGGGTACACATTAGAGCGACTGGGATTCGTTCCGACGACGGAATGAATCCCCGTCAACCCAGATCGTGTGTACACACTGGTGAGCTGCTAATGAAGGACAAAATAAATATGTTCCATCCTTCATTAGCATAGTACAGGACACTAGCGACAACGCTTGGTTGGATATTCAGCACATCCACCCAAGCTCTGTCTTTAGCGAGCACGGGAGCGTGTAATCCCCCGTACACACTGAGAGATGTAGGCAATATGTAGTTCCGAAAAGACAGACATTGCTCTAATGTGTACCCCGCTTTAGAATAAAAATAATTTCTCTCCAAGGTAACTGCATTACAGAAATGAGTGAAAGAATGCCTTTCTTCCAAGACAGGAAATTCAATTGACTAGTATAAAAATATAAAATAATCTTTTGCCTTCTGAACAATGGATGCACGTAGGTCGCATATGCTGTACGCTCATGCTGTGCAAGAGCAGATTAGGGGCCCGAGAGGCTCCAGTGCCATTGCTGGGCCTCTACCTAAATTTTGCACTGTTCCACCCCTACCACATGAGATTCATAATTATGCCTCTGGCAGTAAAAGGTCTTACAGGGACATATTAACAAAGGAGGATCTACACAGCTCAGAAATTGAAGGAATTAATTATGAAGTCATTAGTATACTTCTGTATAACAACGAAAGGCTACCAAAATGTTGTAGCACTAATTGTGCACAAGTTTCTACCAATTATCTATATTTGTTCTATACTTTGCGACCACAAGGATTGTAGTACCTTTCTCTAACGTCCTAGTGGATGCTGGGGACTCCGTCAGGACCATGGGGAATAGCGGCTCCGCGGGAGTCGGCACAAAAGCAAGCTTTTAGGATCACATGGTGTGTACTGGCTCCTCCCCCTATGACCCTCCTCCAAGCCTCAGTTAGGTTTTTGTGCCCGTCCGAGCAGGGTGCAATCTAGGTGGCTCTCCTAAAGAGCTGCTTAGAAAAAGTTTTTAGGTTTATTATTTTCAGTGAGTCCTGCTGGCAACAGGCTCACTGCATCGAGGGACTTAGGGGAGAGATTTTCAACTCACCTGCGTGCAGGATGGATTGGAGTCTTAGGCTACTGGACATAGCTTCAGAGGGAGTCGGAACACAGGTCACCCTGGGGTTCGTCCCGGAGCCGCGCCGCCGATCCCCCTTACAGATGCTGAAGATCGAGGGTCCGGAAACAGGCGGCAGAAGGCTCTTCAGCCTTCATGAAGGTAGCGCACAGCACTGCAGCTGTGCGCCATTGTTGCTACACACTTCACACTGAACGGTCACGGAGGGTGCAGGGCGCTGCTGGGGGCGCCCTGGGCAGCAATATTTAATACCTTTGATGGCAAAGAATACATCACATATAGCCATTGAGGCTATATGTATGTATTTAACCCAGGCCAGATATCTCAAAACCCGGGAGAAAAGCCCGCCGAAAAGGGGGCAGGGCTTATTCTCCTCAGCACACAGCGCCATTTTCCTGCTCAGCTCCGCTGTGAGGAAGGCTCCCAGGACTCTCCCCTGCACTGCACTACAGAAACAGGGTAACAAAGAGAAGGGGGGCATATTTTGGCGATATTTATATAATTAAAGCGCATATAACAAAAACAACACCTTTTAGGGTTGTTTATATACATTTTATAGCGCTTTTGGTGTGTGCTGGCAAACTCTCCCTCTGTCTCCCCAAAGGGCTAGTGGGGTCCTGTCTTCGATAAGAGCATTCCCTGTGTGTCTGCTGTGTGTCGGTACGTGTGTGTCGACATGTATGAGGACGATGTTGGTGTGGAGGCGGAGCAATTGCCGGTAATGGTGATGTCACCCCCTAGGGAGTCGACACCGGAATGGATGGCTTTAATTATGGAATTACGTGATAATGTTAGTACATTACAAAAGTCAGTTGACGAAATGAGACGGCCGGAAAACCAGTTAGTACCTGCTCAGGCGTCTCAGACACCGTCAGGGGCTGTAAAACGTCCCTTACCTCAGTCAGTCGACACAGGTACCGACACAGATGAATCTAGTGTCGACGGTGAAGAAACAAACGTATTTTCCAATAGGGCCACACGTTATATGATCACGGCAATGAAGGAGGCTTTGCAGATCTCTGATACTGCAGGTACCTCAAAAAGGGGTATTATGTGGGGGGTGAAAAAACTACCTGTAGCTTTTCCAGAATCAGAGGAATTGAATGACGTGTGTGATGAAGCGTGGGTTAACCCAGATAGAAAACTGCTAATTTCTAAGAAGTTATTGGCATTATACCCTTTCCCACCAGAGGTTAGGGCGCGCTGGGAAACACCCCCTAGGGTGGATAAAGCGCTCACACGTTTATCAAAACAAGTGGCGTTGCCGTCTCCAGATACGGCCGCCCTCAAGGATCCAGCAGATTGGAGGCTGGAAACTACCCTGAAGAGTATATACACGCATACTGGTGTTATACTCCGACCAGCAATAGCCTCAGCCTGGATGTGCAGTGCTGGGGTAGTGTGGTTGGATTCCCTGACTGAAAATATTGATACCCTGGATAGGGACAGTATTTTATTGACTCTAGAGCAATTAAAGGATGCGTTTCTTTATATGCGAGATGCTCAGAGGGATGTTTGCACTCTGGCATCGAGAGTAAGTGCGATGTCCATATCTGCCAGAAGAAGTTTATGGACGCGACAGTGGTCAGGTGATGCGGATTCCAAAAGGCATATGGAAGTATTGCTATATAAAGGAGAGGAATTATTTGGGGTTGGTCTATCGGATCTGGTGGCCACGGCAACTGCCGGCAAATCCACTTTTTTACCTCAGACCCCCTCCCAACAGAAAAAGACACCGTCTTTTCAGCCGCAGTCCTTTCGCTCCTATAAAAACAAGCGGGCAAAAGGACAGTCTTATCTGCCACGAGGCAGAGGAAAGGGTAAGAGAGGGCAGCAAGCAGCCCCTGCCCAGGACCAGAAGCCCGCCCCGGGTTCTACAAAGCCATCAGCATGACGCTGGGGCTTTACAAGCGGACTCAGGAGCGGTGGGGGGTCGACTAAAGATTTTCAGCAATCAGTGGGCTCGCTCACAGGTGGACCCGTGGATCCTGCAGATAGTATCTCAGGGTTACATGTTGGAATTCGAAAGATCTCCCCCTCGCCGTTTCCTAAAGTCTGCTTTACCAACGTCTCCCTCAGAAAGGGCGACGGTATTGGAAGCCATTCACAAGCTGTATTCTCAGCAGGTGATAGTCAAGGTACCCCTCCTACAACAGGGAAAGGGGTATTATTCCACACTATTTGTGGTACCGAAGCCGGACGGTTCGGTAAGACCTATTCTAAATCTGAAATCCTTGAACCTGTACATACAGAAATTCAAGTTCAAGATGGAGTCACTAAGAGCAGTGATAGCGAATCTGGAAGAAGGGGACTTCATGGTGTCCCTGGACATAAAAGATGCTTATCTGCATGTCCCAATTTACCCCTCACACCAAGGGTATCTCAGGTTCGTGATACAAGACTGTCATTATCAGTTTCAAACGCTGCCGTTTGGGTTGTCCACGGCACCTCGGGTCTTTACCAAGGTAATGACCGAAATGATGGTTCTTCTACGAAGAAAAGGCGTATTAATTATCCCTTACTTGGACGATCTCCTGATAAGGGCAAAGTCCAGAGAACAGCTGGAAGTCGGTGTAGCACTAACCCAAGTAGTGCTTCAACAACACGGGTGGATTCTGAATCTTCCAAAATCTCAATTGTCCCCGACAACACGTCTGCTGTTCCTGGGAATGATTCTGGACACGGTTCAGAAAAAGGTGTTTCTCCCGGAGGAGAAAGCAAGGGAGTTATCCGAACTTGTCAGGAACCTCCTAAAACCAGGAAATGTGTCAGTACATCAATGCACAAGAGTCCTGGGAAAGATGGTGGCTTCTTACGAAGCAATTCCATTCGGCAGATTCCATGCACGAATATTTCAGTGGGATCTGCTGGACAAATGGTCCGGATCGCATCTGCACATGCATCAGCGGATAACACTGTCACCAAGGACAAGGTTGTCTCTCCTGTGGTGGTTGCAGAGTGCCCATCTGTTAGAGGGCCGCAGGTTCGGCATACAGGACTGGGTCCTGGTGACTACGGATGCCAGCCTACGGGGCTGGGGAGCAGTCACACAGGGAAGAAACTTCCAGGGTGTATGGTCAAACCTGGAGACGTCTCTTCACATAAATATACTAGAGCTAAGAGCGATCTACAATGCTCTAAGCTTGGCGAAACCGCTGCTTCAGGGTCAGCCGGTGTTGATCCAGTCGGACAACATCACGGCAGCCGCCCACGTAAACAGACAAGGCGGCACGAGAAGCAGAAGAGCAATGACAGAAGCTGCAAGGATTCTTCGCTGGGCGGAAAATCATGTCATAGCACTGTCAGCAGTGTTCATCCCGGGAGTGGACAACTGGGAAGCAGACTTCCTCAGCAGACACGACCTTCACCCGGGAGAGTGGGGACTTCATCCGGAAGTTTTCCACATGATTGTGAACCATTGGGAAAAACCAAAGGTGGACATGATGGCGTCTCGCCTCAACAAAAAACTGGACAGATATTGCGCCAGGTCAAGAGACCCTCAGGCAATAGCTGTGGACGCTCTGGTAACACCGTGGGTGTACCAGTCAGTGTATGTGTTTCCTCCTCTGCCTCTCATACCAAAGGTACTGAGAATTATACGGAAAAGGGGAGTAAGAACAATACTAGTGGCTCCGGATTGGCCAAGAAGAACTTGGTATCCGGAACTTCAAGAGATGCTCACGGAAGATCCGTGGCCTCTATCTCTAAGAAGGGATCTGCTTCAGCAGGGACCTTGTATGTTCCAAGACTTACCGCGACTGCGTTTGACGGCATGGCGGTTGAACGCCGGATTCTAAAAGAAAAGGGCATTCCAGAGGAAGTTATTCCTACCTTGATTAAAGCTAGGAAGGAAGTGACCGCACAACATTATCACCGCATTTGGAGAAAATATGTTGCGTGGTGTGAGGCCAAGAAGGCCCCAACGGAAGAATTTCAATTGGGTCGATTCCTACATTTCCTGCAGGCAGGATTGACTATGGGCCTCAAATTGGGGTCTATTAAAGTTCAAATTTCGGCCTTATCAATCTTCTTCCAGAAAGAATTAGCTTCAGTGCCTGAAGTACAAACTTTTGTCAAGGGTGTACTACATATACAACCCCCAATTGTGCCTCCAGTGGCACCGTGGGATCTAAACGTAGTTTTGGAATTTCTCAAATCTCATTGGTTTGAGCCTCTCAAATCGGTAGATTTGAAGTATCTTACATGGAAAGTAACCATGCTATTGGCCCTGGCTTCAGCCAGGAGAGTTTCAGAGTTGGCGGCTTTATCGTACAAAAGCCCATATCTGATTTTCCATTCGGACAGGGCAGAACTGCGGACACGTCCTCATTTTCTCCCTAAGGTGGTTTCGGCTTTTCACTTGAACCAGCCTATTGTGGTGCCTGCGGCTACTAGCGACTTGGAGGACTCCAAGTTACTGGACGTTGTCAGAGCATTGAAAATATATATTTCAAGGACAGCTGGAGTCAGAAAATCTGACTCGTTGTTTATCTTGTATGCACCCAACAAGATGGGTGCTCCTGCGTCTAAGCAGACGATTGCTCGTTGGATCTGTAGCACAATTCAACTTGCACATTCTGTGGCAGGCCTGCCACAGCCTAAAACTGTAAAAGCCCACTCCACAAGGAAGGTGGGCTCATCTTGGGCGGCTGCCCGAGGGGTCTCGGCATTACAACTTTGCCGAGCAGCTACGTGGTCAGGGGAGAACACGTTTGTAAAATTTTACAAATTTGATACTCTGGCTAAAGAGGACTTGGAGTTCTCTCATTCGGTGCTGCAGAGTCATCCGCACTCTCCCGCCCGTTTGGGAGCTTTGGTATAATCCCCATGGTCCTGACGGAGTCCCCAGCATCCACTAGGACGTTAGAGAAAATAAGAATTTACTTACCGATAATTCTATTTCTCGTAGTCCGTAGTGGATGCTGGGTGCCCATCCCAAGTGCGGATTGTCTGCATTACTTGTACATAGTTATTGTTACAAAAATCGGGTTATTATTGTTGTGAGCCATCGTTTTTTTAAGAGGCTACTTCTTTGTTATCATACTGTTAACTGGGTTCAGATCACAAGTTGTACGGTGTGATTGGTGTGGCTGGTATGAGTCTTACCCGGGATTCAAGATCCTTCCTTATTGTGTACGCTCGTCCGGGCACAGTACCTAACTGAGGCTTGGAGGAGGGTCATAGGGGGAGGAGCCAGTACACACCATGTGATCCTAAAAGCTTGCTTTTGTGCCCTGACTCCTGCGGAGCCGCTATTCCCCATGGTCCTGACGGAGTCCCCAGCATCCACTACGGACTACGAGAAATAGAATTATCGGTAAGTAAATTCTTATTTTCTAGTGTACATTACTACACATTTGTGTCCAGTTGCTTGCATTTTCATAAATCCTGGAAATGTGGTATATACAGTGTGCATCAGAATTTCACCACATATTATTTAAGTAAGAAAATAAATAGCTGGAACGAAGTGTATTTGCATCAGATTGCTTTAAAGGCATCCAGTGTTTGGATTACGTGGTATGCTTGTTTTACATTTAATATAAATGTATTTCTTATCTTGTACAAGGTACGTGGCAAGTATACATGCAGTAAATGAAAACATCTCCTCTATGAAATCTGTGTTTAGCATACCAAGACATTATTATTATTATTATTATTATTATTATTATTATTATTATTTTCTCTAACGTCCTAGTGGATGCTGGGGACTCCGTAAGGACCATGGGGAATAGACGGGCTCCGCAGGAGATTGGGCACTCTAAGAAAGATTTAGTACTACTGGTGTGCACTGGCTCCTCCCTCTATGCCCCTCCTCCAGACCTCAGTTAGGATCTGTGCCCGGAAGGAGCTGGGTGCATTTTAGTGAGCTCTCCTGAGCTTGCTATTAAGAAAGTATTTTAGTTAGGTTTTTTATTTTCAGAAAGCTTCTGCTGGCAACAGACTCTCTGCTACGTGGGACTGAGGGGAGAGAAGCAAACCTACTAACTGCGGCTAGGTTGCGCTTCTTAGGCTACTGGACACCATTAGCTCCAGAGGGATCGAACACAGGAACTTAACCTTGGTCGTCCGTTCCCGGAGCGCGCCGCCGTCCCCCCTCGCAGAGCCAGAAGCCGGCGGGTTGAAGCAAGAAGACGTCAAAATCGGCGGCAGAAGACTCCTGTCTTCATATGAGGTAGCGTACAGCACGGCAGCTGTGCGCCATTGCTCCCACACACGCCGGTCACTGTAGGGTGCAGGGCGCAGGGGGGGGCGCCCTGGGCCGCAATTGAGTACCTCCTGGCAAAAAGCAGAATATATACAGCTGGGCACTGTAATATGTATGAGCCCCCGCCATTATTTTTACACAAAATCGCGGGACAGAAGCCCGCCGCTGAGGGGGCGGGGCTTCTTCCTCAGCACTCACCAGCGCCATTTTCTCTCCACAGCTCCGCTGAGAAGAGGCTCCCCAGGCTCTCCCCTGCAGACTCACGGTAGAAAGAGGGTAAAAAGAGAGGGGAGGCACATAAATTTAGCGCATTAATCATATATACAGCAGCTACTGGGTAAACACTAAGTTACTGTGTAATTCCTGGGTTATATAGCGCTGGGGTGTGTGCTGGCATACTCTCTCTCTGTCTCTCCAAAAGGCCTTGTGGGGGTCCTGTCCTCATATAGAGCATCCCCTGTGTGTGTGGTGTGTCGGTACGCTTGTGTCGACATGTTTGACGAGGAGGGCTATGTGGAGGCAGAGCAGGTGCAGATGAATGACGTGTCTCCGCCGACGGCGCCGACACCTGATTGGATGGATATGTGGAAGGTGTTAAATGATAATGTAAACTCCTTGCATAAAAGGTTGGATAAAGCTGATGCCTTGGGACAGTCGGGGTCTCAGCCCATGCCTGATCCTACAGCGCAGAGGCCGTCAGGGTCTCAGAAGCGCCCACTATCCCAAATTGTTGACACAGATATCGACACGGATTCTGACTCCAGTGTCGATGGCGATGATGCAAAATTGCAGCCTAAAATGGCTAAAGCCATCCGCTACATGATTATAGCAATGAAGGATGTATTGCACATATCAGAGGTAAACCCTGTCCCTGACAAGAGGGTTTATATGTTTGGGGAGAAAAAGCAAGAGGTGACTTTTCCCCCTTCACATGAGTTAAATGAGTTATGTGAAAAAGCGTGGGATTCCCCTGATAGGAAAGTGCTGATTTCCAAAAGGTTACTTATGGCGTACCCTTTCCCGCCAACGAACAGGATGCGCTGGGAATCCTCCCCTAGGGTAGACAAAGCTCTGACACGCTTATCTAAGAAGGTGGCCCTGCCGTCAAAGGATACGGCCTCCCTAAAGGATCCTGCGGATAGGAAGCAGGAAAGTATCCTGAAGTCTGTTTATACACATTCAGGTACTCTACTGAGGCCGGCAATTGCGTCGGCCTGGATGTGTAGTGCTGTAGCAGCATGGACAGATAATCTGTCCGAGGAACTGGATACCTTGGACAAGGATACTATTTTACTGACCCTGGGGCATATAAAAGACGCTGTCCTATATATGAAGGATGCCCAGAGGGACATTTGCCTACTGGGCTCTAGAATAAATGCAATGTCAATTTCTGCCAGAAGGGTCCTGTGGACTCGGCAATGGACAGGTGATGCCGACTCCAAAAAGCACATGGAGGTTTTACCTTACAAGGGTGAGGAATTGTTTGGGGACGGTCTCTCGACCTGGTTTCCTCAGCTACGGCTGGGAAGTCAATTTTTTTTGCCATATATTCCCTCACAGCCTAAGAAAGCACCGTATTACCAAATGCAGTCCTTTCGATCACAAAAAAGCAAGAAACAGAGGTGCATCCTTTCTTGCCAGAGGCAGGGGTAGAGGAAAGAAGCTGCACCATACAGCTAGTTCCCAGGAACAGAAGTCCTCCCCGGCTACCGCTAAATCCACCGCATGACGCTGGGGCTCCACAGGTGGAGCCAGGAGCAGTGGGGGCGCGTCTCCGAAATTTCAGCCTCCAGTGGGTTCGCTCACAGGTGGATCCCTGGGCTATACAGATTGTGTCTCAGGGATACAAGCTGGAATTCGAAGTGATGCCCCCTCACCGTTACCTCAAATCGGCCCTGCCAGCTTCCCCCATGGAAAGGGAGGTAGTGTTAGCGGCAATTCACAAGTTATATCTCCAGCAGGTGGTGGTAAAGGTTCCCCTCCTTCAACAGGGAAGGGGATACTATTCCACAATGTTTGTGGTACCGAAACTGGACGGTTCGGTCAGACCAGTGCCAGATTAAGGTCCACATGGGCCTGGAGCTGAAATTTATGAAGGGCCTAATTTGTGAGCCACTGTAGTGGATGTGATCAGTGCTGCAGGGGTGTTACTAGTGATATAGGGGTTGTGACCAATGTTGTGGAGGTATGGTCGGCATAGGGGGTGCAGTGTGTGCTGTAGGGTGTGACTATAACCTGCCTTCAAAAGCCTCTATCCCCCCAATTTGTCCATTCTGTATTATGTGGAAATTGCAGTTTCAGCTTATTTTAAGATAAGCTTTCATATATTTTATCTCCTGTATGTTTGTTACCTGCATTTTATATTGTAGATATTGGTGGTCATTCCGAGTTGTTCTCTCGCTAGCAGTTTTTAACAGCCGTGCAAACGCTATGCCGCCTCCCACTGGGAGTGTATTTTAGCTTAGCAGAAGTGCGAACAAAGGGATCGCAGAGCGGCTACAAAATAATTTTGTGCAGTTTCAGAGTAGCTCCAGACCTACTCCTAGCTTGTGATCACTTCAGACTGTTCAATTCCTGTTTTGACGTCACGAACACGCCCTGCGTTCGGCCAGCCATGCCTCCGTTTCCCCAGCCACGCCTGCGTTTTTATCTGGCACGCCTGCGTTTTTCTGCACACGCCCTGAAAACGGTCAGTTGACACCCAGAAACGCCCACTTCCTGTCAATCACTCTGTGGCCAGCAGAGCGACTGAAAAGCTTCGCTAGACCTTTTATGAAACGACATTGTTTGTTGTAATAGTACGACGCGTGTGCGCATTGCACCGCATGCGCAGACGTGCCGATTTTTTGCCTGATCGCTGCGCTGCTTCCGAAATCTGCTAGCGAACAACTCGGAATGACCCCCATTGTTAAATAAAATGGTGTATAAAAATCTAAAAAAAATATTGGAGTTGTATATGTATTTGTGGAACTCGCCGTAGCTCCTAACTCCAACTAGCACAGTATTTTATTAGATATGCAGTGTTAAAACGTTACACGTGATGTCTTGCCTATTTTTTAATTTCATGTATCATGAATCATTATTGGTCAACTGACCGAGCCGACTGCTAATGCCAACCATTATTTTTTTTTACGTTGATTGTTGATTCTTTAACACTATAAGGCACTTGGGAAGGGATGTAGTTACAATGCCACCAGACGGGAACCCAGCGGTCGAAATACCGATGCCAGAATCCCGAATGGAGACATTATGCTGGCATCAAAATCCAGACGGAGCTCAGGATCCTGGCGTCAAAATACTGCTGCCTGGAATCCCGAACGTTCTTTTAGCAGGACGTGCTTGTGTCCCACCCCGGGGGATGGGAGATTAGGTTTAGGCATTAGAAGGGGGGTTTGGGTTAGGGTGCATTATTATTGATACCTGTGCGCTTACTTCTCCACTTGTTTATTAGATAGATAGATAGATAGACAGACATAATAACTGTATATTAGGAGAGGAAGAAAAGCCGATTTCAGTGTGGGAGCAAGTGGTTCTGGACAGAACTGTGACGGGGAATAGGGCGGGAATATTTGCAATGGATGTGCAGGACGACTAAGCTGTTGGCATACCTCCTAACTTTACCTCCACAGAAGGAGGGACAGCAACGAATGCCTTCGGCACGAGCCCGAATTTAGGGGCGTGACCTCACAGTAAGGGGGCATGGCCTATCAGTTAGGGTGTGGCCTCATGGCAAACGCCGCTATTGAAAACCACGCAGCCCATTTTTGTCATTATGGAGGCATGGACAGTGCTCAGTGAGCTGCTTGCCATGCCCCCTGCCCCTCTCTGTCGGGGAATAGACGCTGTACGCATGCACACAGCATCTATTCACCTCTGCTCTGATCAGAGCAGCGAGTGACGGGGGGGGGGGGGGAATCTCCCAACTTCCCCCACCCGCGAGACACTGCGACCTGCGGGTGGAACAGCAGGACAGACCGTGAAAAACGGACTGTCCCGCCAAAATGGGGACAGTTGGGAGGTATGTGTTGGGGGAGTCGGAAAGAAGCTGCAGTGGGAGAGGGATCATAGCCGCACCTGGAGGTGGTGGTGGTGGAGGGGGCTATGAAGTAGAGGAAATGGTGCCAGCCAGAGGGAATGCGGTCAAGATCCCGCCGGACAGAATCCCGGCGGTCGAAATACCGACATCGGAATCCCGACCGGCACAATCCCGACATATTCTCCCTCCGTGGGTGTCCACGACACCCATAGAGGGAGAATATAATAGTGTGCCGAGTGTAGCGAGGCCCCGTGCCCGCAAGAGGCTGTGTTCCGCTCACCACCCCTGTCGGGATTGTGCTGGTCGGGATTCCGGTGTCGGTATTTTGACCGCCGGGATCCCGTACAGCGGGATTTCGTACTGATCCCAGCCAGAGCAGGGGCGGAGACTGTTAAACTAGTGTGTGTGTGTGTGTGTGTATAGAGATTTGGCAAAAAATTACAAGCTAGACAGCAATACATTACTAGATGGATAGCTAGATAGATAAATAATATATAGATAATATAATTAGGCACATGTTCAGTCAGAGGCAGTGCATACCTTTTCCAGAGGCACTGCAGGACACTGGCATCCCTTCTCTGAGCAGCAGCGGCTGCAGCCCGTCACCTGTGATCAGTAGCTGCTGGGTAGCTCAGTCAAGTGTCAGGGCCGCCTTCACGGAGCAGAGCTGGGTTGGCTGCTGCATTCAGTGCACACTTGCACAGCAGTTATTCAAGCGGTAATGTGGCGGCGGCGCGGACGTAGTTACCATTTCACGGCGGGATGCGATGTCCCGACGGGGCCCTGGATGTGACAGGATGCGGGGTGGGGGGAGGAGGAGGAGGAGATGATGCAACGCCGTCACGATGCTGCCGCGCTGGAGATTCAGATACTGTGCGGCGCAGGGAGGGCTTGTGAAGCCTTCCACTGCGCCGCTATTAGCACAATTATTAAGTCCGTCTTTTCAACCCCGGGCAAGAAAAGCAGGGGAAAGGGGTTTGCTGTTTCAGTGGGCGGGGCCTTAGGCTGCTGTAACAGGAAAGAAAAACATTTCTGTGTACAGCAGCGCAATGCAGCAGATGCTGTGGGCCTATTTTGATGGGGCGGCCTGGAGCTGCAGCTCCATCCGCCCCATTGTTAATCCGGCCCTGGGTCAGACCCATATTGAATTTAAAGTCCCTGAACATTTATCTGAAAAGATTCAAGTTCAAAATGGAATCGCTCAGAGCGGTCATTGCAAGCCTGGAAGAGGGGGATTTTATGGTGTCTCTGGACATCAAGGATGCTTACTTGCATGTCCCCATTTATCCACCTCATCAGGAGTACCTCAGATTTGTGGTACAGGACTGTCATTACCAATTCCAGACGTTGCCGTTTGGGCTCTCCACGGCACCGAGAATATTTACCAAGGTAATGGCGGAAATGATGGTGCTCCTTCGAAAGCAAGGAGTCACAATTATCCCATACTTGGACGATCTCCTTATAAAGGCGAGGTCCAGAGAGCAGTTGCTGATCAGCGTAGCACACTCTCAGGAAGTGTTGCAACAGCACGGCTGGATTCTGAATATCCCAAAGTCGCAGCTGATTCCTACGACGCGCCTGCCCTTTCTGGGCATGATTCTGGACACAGACCAGAAGAAGGTGTTTCTCCCGGCGGAGAAGGCTCAGGAGCTCGTGACTCTAGTCAGAGACCTCTTAAAACCGAAACAGGTGTCGGTGCATCACTGCACGCGAGTCCTGGGAAAGATGGTGGCATCATACGAAGCCATTCCCTTCGGCAGGTTCCATGCGAGGATCTTTCAGTGGGATCTGTTGGACAAGTGGTCCGGATCGCATCTTCAGATGCATCGGCTGATCACCCTATCCCCCAGGGCCAGGGTGTCTCTTCTGTGGTGGCTGCAGAGTGCTCACCTTCTCGAGGGCGGCAGGTTCGGCATACAGGACTGGGTCCTGGTGACCACGGATGCGAGCATCCGAGGATTTGGGGCAGTCACTCAGGGAAGAAACTTCCAAGCGTTGTGGTCAAGCCAGGAGGCTTGTCTGCACATAAATATCCTGGAACTAAGGGCCATATACAACGCCCTGAGTCAACCGGTGCTGATTCAGTCAGACAACATCACCGCAGTGGCTCATGTAAACCGCCAGGGCGGCACAAGAAGCAGGGTGGCGATGGCGGAAGCCACCAGGATTCTTCGTTGGGCGGAGAATCACGTGCAAGCTCTGTCAGCAGTGTTCATTCCGGGAGTGGACAACTGGAAAGCAGACTTCCTCAGCAGGCACGACCTCCACCCGGGAGAGTGGGGACTTCATCAAGAAGTCTTCACGCAGATTACAAATCAATGGGAACTGCCACAGGTGGACATGATGGCATCCCGCCTCAACAAAAAGCTAAAAAGGTATTGCGCCAGGTCAAGGGACCCTCAGGAGATAGCTGTGGATGCACTAGTGACACCGTGGGTGTTCCAGTCGGTCTATGTATTTCTTCCTCTCATACCCAAGGTGTTGAGAATCGTAAGAAAAAGAGGAGTGAGAACAATACTCATTGTTCCGGATTGGCCAAGAAGGACTTGGTACCCGGAACTGCAAGAACTGCTCACAGAGGACCCATGGCCTCTGCCTCTCAGACAGGACCTGTTGCAACAGGGGCCCTTGTCTGTTCCAAGACTTACCGTGGCTGCGTTTGACGGCATGGCGGTTGAACGCCGGATCCTAGCAGAAAAAGGCATTCCGGATGAAGTTATTCCTACGCTAATAAAGGCTAGGAAGGACGTGACAGCAAAACACTATCACCGTACATGGCGAAAATATGTTGCTTGGTGTGAGGCCAGGAAGACCCCTACAGAGGAATTCCAGCTGGGCCGGTTCCTGCACTTCCTACAGTCAGGAGTGACTATGGGCTTGAAGTTGGGGTCCATAAAGGTCCAGATTTCAGCCCTATCCATTTTCTTTCAAAAAGAACTGGCTTCTCTTCCTGAGGTTCAGACGTTTGTTAAGGGAGTGCTGCATATTCAGCCCCCTTTTGTGCCACCAGTGGCACCTTGTGATCTCAACGTGGTGTTGGGTTTCCTGAAATCCCACTGGTTTGAGCCACTTAAGACCGTGGAGCTAAAGTATCTCACGTGGACGGTGGTCATGCTATTGGCCTTAGCTTCGGCTAGGCGTGTGTCAGAATTGGCGGCTTTGTCATGTAAAAGCCCCTATCTGGTTTTCCATGTGGACAGGGCAGAATTACGGACTCGTCCACAATTTCTGCCGAAGGTGGTGTCATCTTTTCATTTGAACCAACCTATTGTGGTGCCTACGGCTACTCGTGACTTGGAGGATTCCAAGTTGCTTGATGTAGTCAGGGCTTTGAAGATTTATGTGGCCAGAACGGCTGGAGTCAGGAAAACTGACTCGCTGTTTATCCTGTATGCATCCAACAAGCTGGGTGCTCCTGCTTCAAAGCAAACTATTGCTCGCTGGATCTGTAACACGATTCAGCAGGCTCATTCTGCGGCAGGATTGCCGCATCCAAAATCGATAAAAGCCCATTCCACAAGGAAAGTGGGCTCTTCTTGGGCGGCTGCCCGAGGGGTCTCGGCATTACAGCTTTGCCGAGCAGCTACTTGGTCGGGTTCAAACACCTTTGCAAAATTCTACAAGTTTGATACCCTGGCTGAGGAGGACCTTGTGTTTGCCCATTCGGTGCTGCAGAGTCATCCGCACTCTCCCGCCCGTTTGGGAGCTTTGGTATAATCCCCATGGTCCTTACGGAGTCCCCAGCATCCACTAGGACGTTAGAGAAAATAAGATTTTACTCACCGGTAAATCTATTTCTCGTAGTCCGTAGTGGATGCTGGGCGCCCGTCCCAAGTGCGGACTTTCTGCAATACGTGTATATAGTTATTGCTTAATAAAGGGTTATTTTATGTTGGCATCTGTGGTTGATGCTTTGTTGTTGTTCATACTGTTAACTGGGTATGTTATCACAAGTTATACGGTGTGATTGGTGTGGCTGGTATGAGTCTTACCCTGGATTCCAAAATCCTTTCCTTGTAATGTCAGGTCTTCCGGGCACAGTTTCCTTAACTGAGGTCTGGAGGAGGGGCATAGAGGGAGGAGCCAGTGCACACCAGTAGTACTAAATCTTTCTTAGAGTGCCCAGTCTCCTGCGGAGCCCGTCTATTCCCCATGGTCCTTACGGAGTCCCCAGCATCCACTACTGACTACGAGAAATAGATTTACCGGTGAGTAAAATCTTATTATTATTATTATGATGCATGAATCTTACAAAAATGACCTTTCTCCCTCAGCTATGGGGGGCACTGGAAATAGACCGTGGTAGTTATCAGTGCTGGAGGAGACTGGGCACTAAAAGGTTAACTTTTTAGGACAGCCCAATGGGCAGACAGGCCAGGCGGGTTTTTTTTTTCTCCCCTCTTCCGTCCTAGAGGATGCTGGGGACTCCGTAAGGACCATGGGGTATAGACGGGCTCCGTAGGAGACATGGGCATTCTAAAGACTTTAGAATGGGTGTGCACTGGCTCCTCCCTCTATGCCCCTCCTCCAGACCTCAGTTAGATCCTGTGCCCAGAGGAGACTGGGTGCACTGCAGGGGAGCTCTACTGAGTTTCTCTGAAAAATACTTTTTGTTAGGTTTTTTATTTTCAGGGAGCACTGCTGGCAACAGGCTCCCTGCATCGTGGGACTGAGGGGAGAGAAGCAGACCTACTTAAATGATAGGCTCTGCTTCTTAGGCTCCTGGACACCATTAGCTCCAGAGGGTCGGAACGCAGGTCTCACCCTCGCCGTTCGTCCCGGAGCCGCGCCGCCGTCCTCCTCACAGAGCCGGAAGATAGAAGCCAGGTGAGTATTGAGAAGAAAAGAAGACTTCACAGGCGGCAGAAGACTTCAGATCTTCACTGAGGTAACGCTGCGTGCCATTGCTCCCACACATACACACACAGCGGGCACTGTAAGGGTGCAGGGCGCAGGGGGGGGGGGAGCCCTGGGCAGCAATATAAACCTCAAGGGACACTGGCATATGGATTATATACTGCGGAGGCGGTATATAAAAAAAACAAACCGCCAGTATAAATAATTTGAGCGGGACTGAAGCCCGCCGCTGAGGGGGCGGGGCTTGATCCTCCAGCACTAACCAGCGCCATTTTCTCCACAGCACACTGCAGAGAAGCTGGCTCCCCGGACTCTCCCCTGCTGAACACGGTTACAGAGGGCAAAACAGAGTGGGGGGCACATAATTGGCGCAGTGACTGTAATTGTATATATATTCCTATAAAAGCGCTGTACTAGCTGGGATTTTATTCCAGTGTCCGGTGGCGCTGGGTGTGTGCTTGCATACTCTCTCTCTGTCTCTCCAAAGGGCCTTATTGGGGGACTGTCTCCATATAGATATATCCCTGAGTGTGTGGGGGTGTCGGTACGTGTGTGTCGGCATGTCTGAAGCGGAAGGCTCATCTAGGGAGGAGGTGGAGCAGATGATTGGGGTGTCTCCGTCGGCAACGCCGACACCTGATTGGTTGGATATGTGGAATGTTTTAAATGCAAATGTGTCTTTATTACATAAGAGATTGGACAAAGCTGAGTCCAGAGATAACACAGGGAGTCAATCCATGGCTTTGACTGTGTCACAGGGCCCTTCTGGGTCTCAGAAACGTACACTGTCCCATGTAGCAGATACTGATACCGACACGGATTCTGACTCCAGAGTCGACTACGATGATGCGAGGTTACACCCAAGGGTGGCCAAAAGTATTCATTATATGATTATTGCAATAAAAGATGTTTTGCATATCACAGATGACCTCTCTGTCCCTGACACGAGGGTATGCATGTTTAAGGAAAAGAAACCTGAGATAACTTTTCCCCCATCTCATGAGCTGAATGAGTTATTTGAAAAAGCTTGGGAAACTCCAGAAAAGAAACTACAGATTCCCAAGAGAATTCTTATGGCGTATCCTTTCCCGGCACAGGACAGGTTACGGTGGGAATCCTCACCCAAGGTGGACAAGGCTTTAACGTGATTGTCCAAAAAGGTGGCGCTACCATCCCCGGACACGGCAGCCCTCAAGGATCCTGCTGATCGCAGACAGGAGACTACCTTAAAATCAATTTATACACATACGGGTGCCTTGCTTAGACCGGCAATAGCGTCGGCTTGGGTTTGTAGCGCTGTAGCAGCTTGGGTAGATACCTTGTCAGCTGACATTGATACCCTAGATAGGGATACCATTTTATTGACCTTGGCTCACATTAGAGACGCAGTCTTATATATGAGAGACGCTCAGAGAGACGTTGGGCTGCTAGGTTCGAGAGCCAACGCCATGGCGATTTCTGCTAGGCGAGCCCTGTGGACCCGCCAATGGACGGGCGATGCCGACTCAAAGAGGCATATGGAAGTTTTGCCTTACAAGGGTGAGGTTTTATTTGGGGAAGGTCTCGCGGACCTGGTTTCCACAGCTACCGCGGGTAAATCTACTTTTTTACCTTATGTTCCCCCACAGCAAAAGAAAACACCACAATATCAGATGCAGTCCTTTCGGTCGCATAAGTCTAAAAGAGGTCGGGGCTCTTCCTTCCTCGCCAGAGGTAAGGGTAGAGGGAAAAGAAGGCCTGCTACGGCTAGTTCCCAGGAGCAGAAGTCCTCCCCGGCTTCTACTAAGTCCACCGCATGACGCTGGGGCTCCACTGAGGGAGTCCGCGCCGGAGGGGGCACGTCTTCGACTCTTAAACCACGTCTGGGTTCAGTCAGACGTGGATCCTTGGGCAATGGAAATTGTATCCCAAGGCTACAAGCTGGAATTCGAAGACGTGCCTCCTCGCTGATTTTTCAAATCGGCTTTACCAGCTTCTTCCCCAGAAAGGGAGATAGTTTTAGCTGCAATCCAAAAACTGTGTCAACAACAAGTGGTTGTCGAGGTTCCCCTAGTTCAACAGGGAAAGGGATACTATTCAACCCTATTTGTGGTCCTGAAACCGGATGGCTCGGTCAGACCCATTCTAAATTTAAAATCCCTAAACCTGTACTTGAAAAAGTTCAAATTCAAGATGGAATCGCTCCGGGCAGTGATCTCCAGCCTGGAAGGGGGAGATTTTATGGTGTCACTAGACATAAAGGATGCATACGTTCATGTTCCCATATATCCCCCTCATCAGGCGTACCTGAGATTCGCTGTACAGGACTGTCATTACCGGTTTCAGACGTTGCCGTTTTGGGATTTCCACGGCCCCGAGGATTTTCACCAAGGTAATGGCGGAAATGATGGTGCTCCTGCGCAGACAGGGAGTCACAATTATCCCGTACTTGGACGATCTCCTGATAAAAGCGAGATCGAGAGATCAGTTGCTGAAAAGCGTGTCGCTCTCCCTGAGAGTGCTGCAGCAACATGGCTGGATTCTAAATCTACCAAAGTCACAGTTTGTTCCAACGACTCGGCTATCTTTCTTAGGCATGATTCTGGACAAGGAACAAAAGAGGGTTTTTCTCCCGATGGAAAAAGCCCAGGAACTCCAGAACATGGTCAGAGATCTGTTAAAACCGAAGAGAGTGTCAGCCCATCAATGTACTCGAGTACTGGGAAAAATGGTGGCAACCTACGAGGCCATCCCATTCGGCAGGTTTCATGCAAGGACTTTTCAGTGGGACCTTCTGGACAAGTGGTTCGGGTCCCATCTTCAAATTCATCAGAAAATAAGCCTGTCCCCCAGGGCCAGGGTGTCTCTCCTGTGGTGGCTGCAGAGTGCTCATCTTCTAGAGGGTCGCAGGTTCGGCATTCAAGACTGGGTTCTGGTGACCACGGACGCGAGCCTCCGAGGATGGGGAGCAGTCACACAAGGAAGAAATTTTCAGGGAACATAGTCAAGCCAGGAGGCTTGTCTACACATCAACATACTGGAATTAAGGGCCATATACAACGGACTACGACAAGCGGAGAATCTTCTTCGCGAACTACCGGTTCTTATTCAATCAGACAACGTCACAGCCGTGGCTCATGTAAACCGCCAAGGCGGAACAAAGAGCAGAGTGGCAATGGCGGAAGCCACCAGGATTCTGCGCTGGGCGGAAAATCACGCAAGCGCTCTGTCAGCAGTCTTCATTCCGGGAGTGGACAACTGGGAAGCAGACTTCCTCAGCAGACACGATCTCCATCCAGGAGAGTGGGGACTTCATCAAGAAGTTTTTGCAGAGATAACCAGTCTTTGGGGACTTCCTCAAATAGACATGATGGCGTCACGCCTCAACAAGAAGCTTCGGAGGTATTGTGCCAGGTCAAGGGACCCTCAGGTAGTAGCGGTAGACGCCCTGGTGACACCATGGGTGTTTCAGTCGGTATATGTATTCCCTTCTCTTCCTCTCGTCTCCAAAATATTGAGAATCATAAGAAGAAAAAGAGTGCAGACAGTACTCATTGTTCCAGATTAGCCTCGAAGGGCCTGAGATGCTCACAGAAGATCCATGGCCTCTTCCTCTCAGGGAGGACCTGTTGCACAGGGGCCCTGCGTGTTCCAAGACTTACCGCGGTTACGTTTGACAGCATGGCGGTTGAACACCGAATCCTAGCTGGGAGAGGTATTCCGGAGGAAGTCATCCCTACTCTGATAAGGGCTAGGAAGGAGGTGACTGCGAAACATCACCGTATGTGGAGGAAGTATGTTTCTTGGTGTGAAGCCAAGAATGCTAGTACGGAATATTTCCACCTGGGCAGTTTTCTCCACTTTTTACAGACAGGAGTGGATATGGGCCTGAAGTTAGGCTCCATTAAGGTACAGATTTCGGCCCTATCTATATTCTTTCAGAAGGAATTGGCTTATCTCCCAGAAGTCCAGACTTTTGTACAGGGAGTGCTGCACATCCAGCCTCCTTTTGTGCCCCCAGTGGCACCATGGGACCTTAACGTGGTGTTACAGTTCCTAAAATCTCACTGGTTTGAGCCACTTCAAACAGTTGAGTTGAAATTTCTCACTTGGAAAGTGGTCATGTTGTTGGCCTTGGAATCTGCTAGGCGGGTGTCCGAATTGGCGGCTTTGTCTCACAAAAGCCCCTATCTGATTTTCCATGTGGATAGAGCAGAGTTGAGGACTCGTCCTCAATTTCTGCCTAAGGTGGTTTCATCGTTTCATATGAACCAACCTATTGTGGTGCCTGTGGCTACGGGGGACTTGGAGGATTCCAAGTCTGTTGATGTAGTCAGGGCCTTAAAAGTTTATGTAGCCAGGACGGCTCGGATTAGGAAAACAGAGGCACCGTTTGTCCTGTATGCAGCCAACAAGGTTGGCGTCACTGCTTCTAAGCAGACTATTGCCCGCTGGATCTGTAACACGATTCAGCAGGCTCATTCTACGGCTGGATTGCCGGTACCAAATTCGGTAAAGGCCAATTCCACTAGGAAGGTGGGCTCTTCTTGGGCGGCTGCCCGAGGTGTCTCAGCATTGCAATTTTGCCGAGCGGCTACTTGGTCGGGTTCAAACACTTTTGCTAATTCTACAAGTTTGATACCTTGGCTGAGGAGGACCTCATATTTGCTCAATCGGTGCTGCAGAGTCATCCGCACTCTCCCGCCCGGTCTGGAGCTTTGGTATAAATCCCATGGTCCTTACGGAGTCCCCAGCATCCTCTAGGACGTAAGAGAAAATAAGATTTTAAACCTACCGGTAAATCTTTTTCTCCTAGTCCGTAGAGGATGCTGGACGCCCGTCCCAGTGCGGACTAAATTCTGCAAGACTTGTATATAGTTTTGGCTTACATAATGGTTATGTTACAGTTTTGATCAGTCTCGGGCTGATGCTGTTTTGTTTCATACTGTTAACTGGTTCGTATATTCCATGTTATATGGTGTGGATGGTGTGGGCTGGTATGAATCTTGCCCTTAGATTAACAAAAATCCTTTCCTCGTACTGTCCGTCTCCTCTGGGCACAGTTTCTTTAACTGAGGTCTGGAGGAGGGGCATAGAGGGAGGAGCCAGTGCACACCCATTCTAAAGTCTTTAGAGTGCCCATGTCTCCTGCAGAGCCTGTCTATACCCCATGGTCATTACGGAGTCCCCAGCATCCTTTACGGACTAGGAGAAAAAAATTTACCGATAGGTTTAAAATCTTATTTTTTTTGTCTAGAGTGCTAGGCATTTTTTTTTTTTTTTAAATATATACTCTACTAGTTTCATCACAAAAGGACTTCGTCAGGAAGTCCTTTTGTGACGGAACTAGTAGAGGGCGCGGCTTACCTTCGTAGACGGCTGTTTGCTGAGACCGCTCTGTGACCAGACAGACGGCAGTCTCCTTTTTCATGGACATCAGTGTTCGTAGTTAGCGATACATAGTTGGACGTGATTGTGGAGCTGGCTAAGTGTGCTTTTTCTAACTTACATGTACGTGGATATTTATATCAGTAAAAGTGTTTTTATCTATTCATTCACGAGTGCGTGTTGTAACTTTTCAGAATCCTTATCTCCTGGCTGGAGTGGATGAGCCTGCAATTTTTATATATATATATATATATATAAACAGGGTAATGAGGCGGCACTCCGGAGACTTTTCAAAGACTTTAATCAGGTGATCTACGTTTCGGGGACACAGCCCCTTCGTCAGGATAAGTGTGTGTAACAAAAAACAGTGTTTAAATACATACATAAGTGGGAATACTCACACCCGCCGCCTCCAGCCGCGTCGCCCGGTTTCCGGCCGCGTCCTTCCGGTCCCACCGGAAATGACATCATGCCGGCCCGTCCAGCTGACGCGTTGTGGCTAGGAAGAAAGAAACCATAGCAACATATAAACAAAAAATATAATAATATGCCTCCTTTCAGCCATTGCATTGTGCATCAAAACAACACTGGTGTGTAAATAAGACGATCTGATCCATACGAAAAATCAAACATATATACATCTTATGGTGATCAGAACGATGTAAGTGTGAAACATAAGTTATATTAATACAACGAGCCGTAGGCTGCATATTAAAATCACAAATAAAATGTAAATGTTAGTGGCATAGAAAAAATATTAATAACATAGGAAAAATTTTTTTTAGTGACATAGGGACTAATATATGTGACATAGTAAAATATGTATCCATAAGGCTATCACATTATTTTTATTGGGATTAAACCTGGTTGTTACCAGTGCAAATAATTATTGCATCATCTTCACTTGCCTAACAACTGCTCATAAAAAACATCTTAGATTAAGGGCTTCATTGAGCCCTTTAGGGGCAAGTGTGCCTAATGTGTGTATCCAACGGGACTCAAGTTGTAGGAGTTTTTTGGATCTGTCTCCACCTCTTAAAGATTTAGGAACCTGGTCAATAATTTTATAACGGAGAGTCGCCATGTTATGTTGTTTTTTAGCAAAATGACGAGCTACTGGCTGTTCGCTATCACCCGCTTTTATGGCTTCACGGATGGCATACCTGTGTTGTGCCATCCTGATCTTAAAAGTACAATCCGTCTTGCCCACATATGATAAACCACATGGGCATGTAAGTAAGTAGACCACAAACTTCGATTCACAAGATAAGTACTGTTTGATGTTATATGATTTCCCAGTATGTGGATGCAAAAATTTCGTACCCGGAGTCATATAACTACACGTTGTGCATCCACTACACCGGTAACATCCCGCTTTTCTGCTAAGAAAATGTTCCTTGGCCATACTAAATTGAGAGATATCGGTTTTCATGACTATATCTCTTATACTGCTATTATTAGAATAGCTGGGTAATAATTTAGATTGGAATGCCTCACCCAACCCCTTATCAGTAGCCACAATGGGCCAGATTTGTTTGGTCTTTTTTGTCAGATGATGACTACTAGAATTAAAACGGGTAACCCAGGGAAATCTGCCCTGTAACTGTTTAGGGGGTTTTTGTTCCAGTAGTTGTTCTCTTGTGAGACTCAACGCCCTCTTTCGTGCTATCATCAACAGTTTAATTGGATAACCTCTATCTAGGAATCTTAGGGTCATGTTGTGTAAGGCTAACTCCTTCTCATGTGGGTTAGTCGTGATGCGACATACTCTCAAGTATTGGGAAAACGGTAAGCTGCGAATCGTAGATTTAGGGTGGGAACTATCATATCTCAACACATTATTCCTGTCTGTAGGTTTCACAAACAGTGATGTGTTGATCATCCCTTCATCAAGCGTAATGCAGACATCCAAAAAATTAATGGTTTTATCATCAATGGTTAAAGTTAATTTGATGGGGCTGTCTGTGGCATTATGTGTACAAACTAGTGATTTAAGGTCATCCCAATCATCCTTCCAAAATATAAGGACATCATCTATATAACGATGTCCAAAATATAAGGACATCGTTATATAGATGATGTCCTTATATTTTGGAAGGATGATTGGGATGACCTTAAATCACTAGTTTGTACACATAATGCCACAGACAGCCCCATCAAATTAACTTTAACCATTGATGATAAAACCATTAATTTTTTGGATGTCTGCATTACGCTTGATGAAGGGATGATCAACACATCACTGTTTGTGAAACCTACAGACAGGAATAATGTGTTGAGATATGATAGTTCCCACCCTAAATCTACGATTCGCAGCTTACCGTTTTCCCAATACTTGAGAGTATGTCGCATCACGACTAACCCACATGAGAAGGAGTTAGCCTTACACAACATGACCCTAAGATTCCTAGATAGAGGTTATCCAATTAAACTGTTGATGATAGCACGAAAGAGGGCGTTGAGTCTCACAAGAGAACAACTACTGGAACAAAAACCCCCTAAACAGTTACAGGGCAGATTTCCCTGGGTTACCCGTTTTAATTCTAGTAGTCATCATCTGACAAAAAAGACCAAACAAATCTGGCCCATTGTGGCTACTGATAAGGGGTTGGGTGAGGCATTCCAATCTAAATTATTACCCAGCTATTCTAATAATAGCAGTATAAGAGATATAGTCATGAAAACCGATATCTCTCAATTTAGTATGGCCAAGGAACATTTTCTTAGCAGAAAAGCGGGATGTTACCGGTGTAGTGGATGCACAACGTGTAGTTATATGACTCCGGGTACGAAATTTTTGCATCCACATACTGGGAAATCATATAACATCAAACAGTACTTATCTTGTGAATCGAAGTTTGTGGTCTACTTACTTACATGCCCATGTGGTTTATCATATGTGGGCAAGACGGATTGTACTTTTAAGATCAGGATGGCACAACACAGGTATGCCATCCGTGAAGCCATAAAAGCGGGTGATAGCGAACAGCCAGTAGCTCGTCATTTTGCTAAAAAACAACATAACATGGCGACTCTCCGTTATAAAATTATTGACCAGGTTCCTAAATCTTTAAGAGGTGGAGACAGATCCAAAAAACTCCTACAACTTGAGTCCCGTTGGATACACACATTAGGCACACTTGCCCCTAAAGGGCTCAATGAAGCCCTTAATCTAAGATGTTTTTTATGAGCAGTTGTTAGGCAAGTGAAGATGATGCAATAATTATTTGCACTGGTAACAACCAGGTTTAATCCCAATAAAAATAATGTGATAGCCTTATGGATACATATTTTACTATGTCACATATATTAGTCCCTATGTCACTAAAAAAAATTTTTCCTATGTTATTAATATTTTTTCTATGCCACTAACATTTACATTTTATTTGTGATTTTAATATGCAGCCTACGGCTCGTTGTATTAATATAACTTATGTTTCACACTTACATCGTTCTGATCACCATAAGATGTATATATGTTTGATTTTTCGTATGGATCAGATCGTCTTATTTACACACCAGTGTTGTTTTGATGCACAATGCAATGGCTGAAAGGAGGCATATTATTATATTTTTTGTTTATATGTTGCTATGGTTTCTTTCTTCCTAGCCACAACGCGTCAGCTGGACGGGCCGGCATGATGTCATTTCCGGTGGGACCGGAAGGACGCGGCCGGAAACCGGGCGACGCGGCTGGAGGCGGCGGGTGTGAGTATTCCCACTTATGTATGTATTTAAACACTGTTTTTTGTTACACACACTTATCCTGACGAAGGGGCTGTGTCCCCGAAACGTAGATCACCTGATTAAAGTCTTTGAAAAGTCTCCGGAGTGCCGCCTCATTACCCTGTTTGTATGATGGAGGACTCTCTCCACGAGGAGGGCACCAGGAGCGGCTGTTTGCTGGCGGAGGGGACCGCAGGAGTGCCGGGTCACTGTGCAGGTTATATATATATATATATATATGTCACAGTGAATACAGGCAGTTATACATATCAGTCATCAGAAATAAAGAAAAATGGAGTTTCGCCAATAATAATCAAAATATAGATTATAATAAAGTGACCAGTTTTATGGTTACAGAGGGGGAGGAAGGGACTCAAAAGAAAAAAGGGCGATGTGGCAGACCGCAAAGAAAGAAGGAAGAAGAGAGTCCAATATAGATGAGGACATGAAGAGAGATAGGGAAAGACATCCTGGAAGGGTGGATACCAAACAAAAGGTTGAGACAACTCAACCGAATTCAGATGGGAAGGGTGCGTTTCATGAAGCGAGCCAGGGACCTCAAGCCTTATCAATGATTTGGGTTATTAATAATACTGGTCATGCATGCCATACGGTGTATGTAGAAAATTCAGTATACTATGGAATTTAGCGAAGGAGGAGCTAACTGTTTGGTATCAGATGCTGTATGGAGTTCTGTTTTGATATTTTCATGCCAGTGGTAGGGCCAAAGGGATGAGAAAAAACTTGGGCTCATACAGGACTGGAATCTGGAGGTCATGGGATATGAGGAAAATAACATCCCGCCAGAGATTTGAGATTTTTGGACAGGACCACCAGATGTGGAGGAAAGTACCTTCAGAAACGCAATCTCTCCAACATCTGTTCTAGGTATCTGAGAACATTTTACTCAGACGGGTTGGCACATAGTACCATCTGTACAGCAGCTTTTAAATGTTTTATTTTGACCCAAATTGAACTGGAAGCAGCATTATCCCAAATCTCTGACCAATCATCCTTGTCCAATGCATCACCCAAGTCTGTCTCCCAAGCAGTTTTGTGAGGGTCACGTGAATGTGGCGTTTCCTCAGTCAAAAGTGAGTACAAACAAATTAAAACTTTGGTTGAGGACCGTCTAAAGCAGGGATGGGGAACCTTCGGCCCTCCAGCTGTTGTTAAACTACACATCCCAGCATTCCCTGCAACAATTTTAGCATGGCCAAATAGCAAAACTGTAGCATGGCATGCTGGTATGTGTAGTTCAACAACAGCTGCAGGGCCGAAGGTTCCCCATCCCTGGTCTAAAGCATAACATTTCAAATGTTGTTAGGGATTTAAGAGAAAGATACTGTTTAACCTCTACCATCCTGAAGGAGGTCTTTCACATATCTTGTACCACTCACCTGCCAAGGAATGAATGATTTTTTTGGATGTACAGATGTTGCAATTCTCATTGTTGCTGCTGCACCATAAAGGTGTCCTAGCCACACCATCCATACAAGTAGCACAGGTAGGCTAAGGAGTGATCAGTAGGCTAAGGAGTGATCAGGCACAAAAGGATCCACAGCATGCAATACACAGCTTCACCACTGGGTGGCGATTGTTCCACTAATGAAAACTGCAGTACAGTGCTGAATGACAGCGGATGGATATGGCACTACAGAATACTGAACAATGTAGCAAGCCCTGACAAGCGGGCCAGTGCACAGTAAATATAGTAGTTCTTTTTTAATACAGTAATACTGCAGGGCGGAGTACGAAATCACCGAAACAGCAGGCACCCAGTGACAACATTTCTTACAACTGAAAGCTCCCCTGGTTTGCTGTATAAAATGATCCCTACATTAAGTAGAAATGTGAACACAGAAAAAGATTTGCTTGGTGTCTCCAACGCATACAAAGAAAAGCACAGTTCAGAGTTCTACACAGTTCTCTAAAAGAAAAAAATCATTACAATCAGCGATAGAGTTGAGGCACCCAGCTAACTTATCCCAAGCAGTTGCAGAATTAACTAGGCAGTTTGCTATGTCCAGCCAACCCACTCAGGTTCCTCCTGCGGGGCTTCCTCAATACCTCAGCATGCTGTCAAGCCTCCTTGGATGTTGGGCCTCTGTCTGTTCAGGGTTTGGTCCAAGTGTTCACTTCCCTACAACAGGTGCTGGATCTTGCTGGGTGTCCACGTCCTAAGGTGTGTTGCCCATGCCCCTTCAGTTTGGTTTTGATCGGGCTTCCTCCTTGCCTGATGATCTTCAGTAGGTTTCTGATCCAGAGATGTCCTCTGTTTGAAGAAGGAACATTCTAGTTCAGTAAAAGTTAATAGCAGTGGTTTGATTAGTTCTATTCATTAAGAAACTGGTAGAAACTCCAAATCAGAATGCGTGTCTCCTCAAGTGCAAGAAAAAGGAAGCCCATAATCTTCCCTTCTTAAACGTAGTTGGGAAGCCTCCTAACCAGAAGTTTCAAATTGCCAGAGGCCTTTTTTCTTTTTATCCTCTCCTTTTGTTGGATAGATCAACATGGGAGACTCCTTCGTCTGCGGACACTCCCATAGCTTTTTTGTCTTAGGCCCTCTACCAAATGTAACCTCCTTGAAGGATGCAATGGATGGACAACTGGTAGTTTCTCTATCGGGGTCCGCAGGATCCACCTTGGGATATAAAGTAGCAACAGCTGAGCGGACACCAAACAGTTAAGCTTTTCAGGATGCAATGAGCCAGGCCCCTATATCCCCGCCTCCTGGCTCAGGCAATTTAGTTTTTTGTTTGGTACGTCAGGAGCCGGACCACTAGAACGGTTGGGCTGCATACTGGATGTGCTAGCAAGTCCATACCGACGATCCCAGGCTGCGGACGGAGAACTGGGAGAAGGGAAGGTGTCTTTTTCCAGTTAGCGGTTTAAGACTCATATACCACACCCTTACTGTTCCGGGGAATACTACCGGACAGTCGCTGACGTGGCTGCCACCTCGGTTGCACCAGCGCTAGGCCCCAGGGATTTTAGGTTTTGGGGAATAGTAGAGGCCGCGATCCCTGAGGTTGATGTCAGCAGTGGGGAGTAAGATGCTCCCCTGGTCGTCCTTCCCCCCCCCCCCCCCCAGTTCATGACCAGTCTCCGCCGAGTTTCCCACCATGAACTGATTTCCACTTCCATCTGAGACGCTTAACTTACAATACTGGTCAAAGTCGCATGTGCGGCTGGGTACACTGGTGCGTCCGAATTCGCTCAGCTGTTTGTTTGTGGAATGATCACTTATGGAAGCGGGTTTAAGTCTCCCTGTATCCCGCTCTCCTGAGTTCCTACCTACCCTTGACGGTAATAAGTAGTGATTAGGTGCCTGATGCAGATGAAAGTTTTGAACATTTACTGCTGTATTATTCGTGGTGCATCTGAATACATTAGTCTCCGGTTTTAAGGTAATGCAGTAATGTTTTCTCCTAACCACTTGTATGTTTTGTGTAGCTGAAAAATGTGCTAATATTGCATAGTATATTAAAGCATGTTTTTATGTGACCGATTGCTAGTGTGACTGCTGACTTTAAACTCTGCTTCTGTTAGCTGTTATTCAGATCCTCAATGCTGGTGCAAAGCAGTTTAGGATCTGATTATATTTCACTTTAAAGTATCGCTGCTGTGCGATGCATTTGTACTTGGGTGGGGGTTGGGGCTGATATGCGGGGCGGACTAGTCCTGTGCTGGGCGTCCCCCTGCATGTCTAAAGACTGATCGTAGATGTGCTAAATTTAGCACATCTATGCTTAGGTCTGAATTAGATCCATAGTCTCAATCTGCCTTTGAATACGAATAGTTAGATAAGTGCCTGATGCATATGAGACTGATAACTGTTGTTTTCTTTTGCTGTGCGACTGAATACGGTTAACTCTTATATTAGGTAATATGTTTCTCCTACGTACTGTACTTGAAATGTATTTGTAGTTGATTATGTGCTCATTTTGCTTATTATACTAATGTATAACCTGTGACTGATTGCTAGTGTGATTGCTGACTTTACTATAATTCTGTCCGTTTTTCTGTCTATTCCAATCCTCAATGCTGGTGCGAAGCAGGGTAGGGTCGGATTGTCTGTCACTTTAACAAAATTTAAAGTGATTACAGTCACAAATTGTGTAGTTTACACTGTACAAGTGTGTTATTTATCATGTCTAAGAGCGGCAAGGGTGAGGAAAATACACTCACAGCAGCACTAACACTCGTGTCATGTTTGTCTTGCAAAGCGGGGTTAACCTCTCAGGATCTGGTTCAGAATAATTTGTGTGTAAAGTGTTTTAGCTTTCACCAAAGTTTCTTGAAAAATCCAAGGCAGACACAGGTGCAAGTGGATGCCCCATGGGCTACTTTTGCACAGACATTATCCAGTATGGCTGCGTGGATAATTCCAACTTCTGTACCAGGGATAGGTTACACTATTAACCCTTAAATGCAGCATTCCACCTGGGGTTTATTACATCCAGCAGGGGAAGTAGCAGCCTCTCAACAAAACAGGCTGAAAGGCCAGTGTTAAGTAAATCACATAGACATGAAACAACATCTTCACAGTCTATGCATGTTTCAGCTGAGGATTCGTCGGAGGATGAAGACTACACTCCGGTTCTGCATACGGAGACGAGGAGAAAGGTCTCAGCTCAGTGGACATGTCTGAGCTAATTACTGCGATAAAATCCATTCTATCCTTAGAAGAGGCAGCAGAGCCTGTGTTAAAATCGAAGGCACCTGTGTTTAAACATCCCCAAAAGAATAAGACTGACGGAAATGATGCAAGAGGCTTAGGTTACGCCCAGTAAGAACTTTAGAATTCCAAGGAAATGGAATTCCAGTTATCCTCTTCCGGCTGGGGACTGTTTAAAAAGGGAGGTGGCTCCCAATGTTGATGCGCATGTCATCCGATTAGTGCGAAAATCTACATTACCTCTGCCTTCAACATCATTAAATGATGTCACGGATAGGAAAGTTGATGGTTTTCTCAAAAAACTTTTCAGCCTGGATGGCGAAAGCAGTGGCTGTCTGGGATGATGCATTGGAGGAGGATCTTTCAGTGGCATTTAGAGAGCAAAAATCCCATATTGCACATATCAAACAGGTGGCAATGTTTTGGGAAGAAGCTGCCTTGGATATGGGTACAATTGCCTCTCAGGCATCAGCTTCAGCAGTAGCCGCTCGCAGAGCAGTTTGGCTATGTACATGGAAAACTGATTCAGAATGTAAAAAAGTTTTGCATCTTTTGCCTTTTACTGGAGATATTCTTTTTGGTAAAGAATTAACTAGTATTTTGGAGTTAGAAGCAGACTTAAAGAAAGTGAAGTTTCCTTCCACACACAAATTCAAGCCTAAATTTCCAGCTTTTCGGCCCTTTTGGTCAAATGGAAAAGGTGATGGCAAACAGTCCGAATACAAGAAGTCTGGTAAGACTAAAAAGTATTGGGCTACCAGTGGACCGGCTTCCAAACCAGAGGATAAGCCATCAGCTTGGTGGTGCGGGCCTCCACCTGGGGGACCCCAGGGTGGGTGGTCAACTTCTTCAGTTTGCACAGATCTGGCAGCAGTCTACCATAGATGCCTGGGTGACGAAAGCGGTATCTCGTGGTTATGCATTTGCTTTCAAGAAACACCCTCCTCAAAGGTTTTTTTGTACCAGCCCGTCTTTAGTGGAAACGAAGGCCAGGAATTTGCAAGAGGCAGTTCAGAAATTGCTTCAGTCAGGAGTAATCATTCCAGTTCCGCCTGCACAACGAGGACATGGTTTTTACTCCAACCTGTTTCTAGTCCAGAAGCCAAATGGGTCGTTCCGGCCCATACCCAATCTCAAAGTGCTGAACAAGTACGTTTTGGTGCCTCGGTTTCATATGGAGACTTTACGTTCCATCCTTTTGGCCATGGAGCCAGGGGAGTTTATGGTTTCACTGGATATCCAGGATGCTTACCTACATGTCCCTATAGCACTGTCCCATCAGCGCTATCTCAGGTTTGCTATCCTCCAACAGCATTTTCAATTCCAGGCCCTTCTTTTTGGATTGGCCACAGCCCCCAGAGAATTCACCAAGATTATTGTGGTAATGGCAGCTTATCTCCGCCAGCAGGCAATAAGAATTTTTCCATACCTCGATGAGCTATTAATCCTGGCACAGTCTCAGGAATTGCTTCTGTCATCTGCAACAGACAATAACTTGCTGCAGAAGCACGGTTGGCTCATAAATTGGGCAAAGTCGTCTCTGGTTCCGTCACAGCGAATGACTCACTTGGGGGCTGTATTAGATTTGAGCCTTCAGAGAGTAACCTTACATCTGAACAAAATATCCAAAGTTCAGTAAAGGATTCAGGAGCTGCTACACAGTCGAAAGGTTTCCATTCACGCAGCAATGCGTGTGATGGGATCGATGGTGTCAACATTCAACATGGTAGAGTATGCTCAGTTTCACTCGAGGCCTCTGCAACGTCTGATCCTTACCAAATGGAATGGTTTTCATCAGACAATAAAAACGCAGACTATGGTCCTTACTCTGGAAGTAAGGAGGTCATTAGCCTGGTAGCTACAGACATCCCATCTGGACAAAGGGAGACCCTTTTGGATATCAGATTGGGAAATTCTGACAACGGATGCAAGCCTTCAAGGCTGGGGAGCGGTGTCAGGAAGGATTTGTTTCCAGGGACAATGGACCAAGGAAGAAAGTTGCCTGCCAATAAATATATTGGAACTTCGGGCCATATACATAGCACTGATTAAGGCAAAGGACATCCTTCAGGGAAACCCAGTTCAGATCCGCTCGGACAATGCGACGGCAGTAGCGTACCTCAACCATCAGGGAGGAACTCGCAGCCAGAAAGCAATAAAGGAGCTATGTCACACGTTAAAGTGGGCAGAACGTAATCATCCAGCCTTGTCTGCAATGTTCGTTCCGGGGGTCCTAAACTGGAAGTCGACATGCCATTCATGCAAACGAATGGGCTTTTCACTCCGAGGTCTCCCAGTCCCTGGTAGACAAGTGGGGGTTGCCGGAGATAGAACAACAAAGTTCTTGCATACGGGTCAAGAACAAAGGATCCCAAAGCGATCTTTGTGGATGCCCTGTCAGTGAGATGGGACTTTCGTCTGGCCTGTGTGTTTCCACCAATCGCCCTGTTACCCAGGGTGATGCGAAAGGCAAAGCTAATAATAGCTCCGGCTTGGCCCAGAAGACATTGGTACACAGATCTGCAGAGGATGTCGATGGATGCTCCATTCCTAGTCCCTCAACAAACCGATCTACTGTCTCAAGGTCTTTGTTATCACAAACACCTAGATCGACTGTCTTTGAAGGCGTGGCTCTTGAGACATCCATCCTGAAGGCAATAGGATTCTCACAACAGGTAATTCAAACAATGCTCAGAGCAAGGAAACCTTCCTCAGCTCGTATTTATCACCGAATATGGCAAGCCTATTTCTTTTTCATCCACTAGGGGTCACTGGAGTACTCTTGGGATATGGACGGCTTCCACCGGAAGAAGGCACTGAATAAATTAATTTTGAGACTACTCCTCCCCTCCATATCCTGCAGCACTTCAGTGTTTTTTCTGTGCTCGACACAGTTAGAAGGCATAGTGGAGCTCGTCCACAAAGTATTGGAATTTTTTCTAAGTTTTTTTTTTTCTTCAATTTCCACGTCCTTTCCCCCCTTCTAACAGGCGTGGGTCAGGGACAGTGGAAGCGGCTGAGTAGCTGTGAGTGTCGGACCTCTCTGTAAAGAGCTCCCTCACTCCACTTGCAGGCTGCCTGCAGGAAAGCTGGACGGAGCTTGGATGAAAGCCCCGTCATAGACTTCTGTCACGGTCCAGGTATGTTGGGTTGGGGCGGTCAGCGCTTGCTGCCGCTCCACTGTGGGGGATTGTTTGGTACTCACCGCTGCCCGGAGCGCGTGTACATGGGCCGCTTCACGGTCCATGCGGCGCGCTCTCACTCTCCGGCCCCCAGCATCCTAGGAGACCGCTGCTCCCTGCGCAGCAGCAGCGCTGCTTGGCTACACAGACACGCCGCCATGCTGTGTGTGGCGGGCGGGAGCACGTGTGCATAGGCCGCTCCACGGCTCTATGCAGCACGCTCTCTGCTTCCGCCATCCGCCCGCAGCAGCCGAGGAGTTCCGTTGTCCGGGGCCTACAGGACAGGCCGCTCACACGGCCCTTTGCAAAAACTTCCACAGGCCCAGACCCGGTGCTGTACACGGAGGTCGTGGGAGTGGGGGGGAGACTTTAACAGTATTGGGCAGTGTTAAGTTTTAAGAAAAAAACTTGGTGCTTAGTATGTTTAATGTTCTCCTGTCTGTTCCAGGTTTCCTATTTTACATCTCAGCTAAGAGTGGTACTAGGGGAATTTTGGGGTCAGTTTTCGTATTAGCAGGCACTGCACTTGCCTAAGATATATACCAGGAACTTTGGTGTTATTACTGAGTCGTGCAGTCTGTCTGTGTGGAGTTTGTATTGTCTGTCATAATGAGTAAGACACCAGCAAAATCTAAGAAACATTTGTCATGTCATGTCTGTAAGAGTGTGTTGCCTGATGGATCCACCACATGTACAGCATGTGTTGTTAATACAGCCATAAATACGATTTCCATTCCAGAAGTAAAGCCAGCATCTCAGGACCCTCCGTGGGCTTTACTTGCAGATGTATTAGTTGGTTTGCAATCAGAGCTGGCCGCCTCTCGTGAAGAAAGAGAGGCGGCAAGATCTGAGTTTAAAATGAGACCATTTGAGTTACCTGGAGAATCTCAAACTGGTCATAAGTCCACCTTGAGTGGAAAAGATAAGTTTCCTTTTCCTACTAATTTTCCTGTCTCTGGGATACTAGATCTCACTGAACAGGAGTATGAGGAGGGCGAAATAGAACAACAGTCAGAAGGTGACGACTTTGACAGCCCAGGTATTGACAATCTCATCAGAGCAGTTCGTCAGTCGCTGGAGTTTACAGAAACTGAGGAGCCACTGACGAATGATGAAGTAGTCTTTACTAAACGACAGAGATCTCCGATGTGTTTTCCTATCTCGGAATCTCTTAATAAAATGTTACTGGAGTCACGGAAAAATCCGGACAAACGGTTTTCTATTCCTCGTAGATTTAAATCGAGTTACCCGTTTCCAGAGGCCATGACAGCTACATGGGAGAACCCACCATTGGTGGATTCATCCGTATCTAAACTTACGAGGAAGTTAACCATACCAGTACCAACTGCTACTACACTTAAAGACCCTGCAGATCGTAAAATAGAGGCTATGCTAAGGTCCATGTATACAGCAACTGGAGTGCTGTTAAGACCTGGGTTGGTTGGCATTTGGGTTACTAAAGCTTTAATGGTATGGATAAAAGAGCTCAAGTCGGCTCTGCAAGATGATCATCTTATACTTCTCGCAGATCAAATCTGGGAAGCTGCTGAATATTTATGTACAGCTTCTACTGACGTCTGTCAGCTTACTTCTCGCCTGTCCTCATCGCTAGTCATAGTACGACGAGCACTTTGGCTGCGTTCGTGGCAGGCGGAGACGGAGGTTAAAAAAGGTATAGAGGCATTGCCTTATGATGGCGAGAAACTTTTTGGTCCTGAATTGGACAAATGGATTTCTGAGGCTACTGGAGGGAAGTCTGTTTTTCTTCCTTCGCCTACAACTATACCTAAACGGAAATATTCTGGTCCGGCATTCAAATCCTTTAGAACTCAGCCCTTTCGTGGGCAGGGCACAGGAGCAGTCACGCCGGGCAGAAGAGGTCGGGGACGTAGTGCCCGACAATCCAATGCACGTCGTCAAGACACCAAGACCACTAACAAACCAGTGGCATGACGGGCTCCCAGCCCATCTCGGATCCCCAATTGTGGGAGCACGCCTTCAGAGCTTTCAGGGGGCGTGGCTGCAGACGTCCACAGATGGGTGGATCCGCAATTTAGTATTAGAGGGTTACAAAATAGAGTTCGATTATCTTCCGACAGGAAGATTTTTCACGACAGGACTGCCTGTGTCGGACGACAAGAAAGCAGTTCTGCAGGTTGCCATTCAGTCTCTGCTGAATGCTGCAGTGATAATTCCAGTCCCTGTGCAGGAACAGGGGCAGGGTTATTATTCCAGTCTGTTTCTGGTACCAAAACCAGATGGCTCAGTCAGGCCAATATTGAACCTAAAAGGTCTCAATCATTACGTCACTGACCACAGATTCAAGATGGAATCTCTCAGGTCAGTAATTGCAGGGTTAGAGCCACAGGAATTCATGATTGCACTAGATCTCAAGGATGCGTATTTGCACATTCCGATTTGGCCACCTCACCAAAGTTTTTTAAGGTTTGCGATAAGGCGAGACCATTACCAATTTCAGGCTCTACCGTTTGGCCTCTCATCAGCGCCTCGGGTATTCACCAAGGTAATGTCCGTGATGACAGCTCATCTCAGGTCCCTAGGGGTAATAATTGTTCCGTATTTAGACGATCTACTCATAAAGGCTCCGTCTCAACAATTGCTTCTCCAACATGCCTTGCTAACGTACAATGTACTAGTTCAGCACGGTTGGATAGTCAGTTTAAAGAAATCACATCTAATTCCGTGTCAACGACTTCAATTCCTAGGGATGATTCTCGATACAGTAAAACAAAGGGTTTACTTGCCACAACAGAAAGTACAGGGCATTCGTCATCTGGTGCAATTAGTGCTCAAGCCACGCACAGTCTCAGTACATTTGTGCATTCGCCTTTTAGGCACAATGGTGGCGGCTTTCGAAGCACTTCAGTTCGGAAGATTTCACTCACGTCCGTTTCAACTGGAGGTGTTAGCACAGTGGTCGGGATCACATCTGCAGCTGCACCACAGGGTGAGGTTGTCACCACAAGTCAGGGTGTCTCTTCTCTGGTGGTTAAAAATACACAATCTATCTGCAGGGAGACGATTCGGAGTCGCGAATTGGATAATTCTGACAACGGACGCAAGTCTCAGAGGTTGGGGAGCTGTAGTTCAGAGTTATCGGCTCCAGGGCCTCTGGGCGGATCACGAAAGATCGCTATCCATAAATGTTCTGGAACTCAGGGCGATTTACAATGCTCTAAGACAAGCGGTGTACATGTTTCGTTTTCAGACTGTGCAGGTGCAGTCAGACAATGCGACGGCAGTCGCATACATAAACAAACAAGGAGGAACGAGAAGCCGCATGGCTATGCGGGAAGTAGCTCGGATCCTCAGATGGGCCGAATATCACCAGGTGATATTATCGGCAGTGTTCATTCCTGGAGTGGACAACTGGGAGGCAGATTTTCTCAGTCGTCGGGATTTTCATCCAGGAGAGTGGGCATTAAATCCAGAAGTTTTTCAGATGTTGATCCAGAAGTGGGGTTACCCTCAGGTGGATCTAATGGCATCCCGCCACAATCATCAGGTGTCAAGATATGTGTCCAGAACAAGAGATCCAAGGGCAGTGGCGGTGGATGCTCTCACAGCCACGTGGCCATACAGCCTTGTGTATCTGTTTCCACCGTTTCCGCTGCTCCCGCTGGTGCTAAAACGGATCAAGAGAGGGTTCGTCACAGTCATTCTAATAGCGCCTCATTGGCCTCGGAGGGCTTGGTTCTCGGATCTTCTCGGGTTACTCGCAGACGATCCATGGCCACTCCCACTACGTCCGGACCTGTTACAACAGGGTCCGTTCCTCTACCCCGATTTAGCGCGGCTGCGTTTGACGGGGTGGCTGTTGAAAAGGCCATCTTAAGGAAAGAGGGCATTCCTGAGTCTGTTATACCAACCATGGTACGAGCTAGGAAGCCGGTTACGGCAGCTCATTATTATAGAATTTGGCGTACTTATATAGGTTGGTGTGAAGCTCGGAAATTTCCGACATCGTCTTCTAAATTATCCCGTCTTTTGTTATTTTTACAAATAGGGTTAGATGGAGGACTACGTCTTTCCACACTAAAGGTGCAGGTATCTGCGTTGTCAATTTATTTTCAAAGGAAATTGGCCTCGTTGCAGTCAATACATACGTTTCTACAGGGTGTAAAGAGGATACAGCCTCCTTTCATTCCACCTACAGCACCATGGGACTTGAATCTGGTTTTAGATTTCTTACAGTCCGATTACTTTGAACCCTTACAACAAGTGGATATTAAATTTCTCACTTGGAAAACGATTTTTCTTTTAGCCTTAGCCTCGGCTAAGCGTGTTTCAGATTTGGGTGCCTTGTCATGCAAGTCACCGTATTTAATTTTTCATGATGACAGAGCGGAACTTCGGACGAATCCCGTTTTTCTACCAAAAGTAGTGTCGTCTTTTCACATCAATCAACCAATAGTAGTTCCTGTGTTAACAGGAGATTCTGGAACGTTGGATGTAGTTCGCGCATTGCGCATCTATGTTTCCCGAACGTCTACTGTGCGTAAGACAGATACGTTGTTTGTTCTCTATGACGCAGCTAAGAGGGGTTGGCCAGCCTCTAAGCAGACCTTATCCAGATGGATCAAACTGACTATACGTCAGGCTTACCTTTATGCTAGGTTACAGCCACCTACTTCAGTAACAGCTCATTCCACACGTTCTGTGGGGACGTCATGGGCAGCGAGTCGTGGGGCTTCTACGACACAGCTTTGCCGTGCGGCTACTTGGTCGTCAGTGCACACGTTTGTGCGCTTTTACAAGTTTGATACGTTCGCGGCATCAGCATCTAGCTTTGGCCGTTTAGTGTTACAAGTGCCAAACAGCTCTCCCGCCACGGAGGAGACTTTGGTACATCCCAAGAGTACTCCAGTGACCCCTAGTGGATGAAAAAGAAAATAGGATTTTGGTACTTACCAGGTAAATCCTTTTCTTTGAATCCATAGGGGGCACTGGACGCCCACCCAGAGCAGTTTACCTGTTTTAGGAGTTCAGTGGTTCTTATGGTAACACACTTTCACGACTGGTTTAAATTTAACAAGGGTTAATCAGTTATGGTGTCAACTGTTTAGTTGTCTGTTACGTTGTGTCAACTTTATTGTTGTCTGTGAGACTATATGTAATTCTCCTTTTGTCAATCTCTCTATCGATCCTGTTCGGCTCAGTAAAAAACACTGAAGTGCTGCAGGATATGGAGGGGAGGAGTAGTCTCAAAATTAATTTATTCAGTGCCTTCTTCCGGTGGAAGCCGTCCATATCCCAAGAGTACTCCAGTGCCCCCTATGGATTCAAAGAAAAGGATTTACCTGGTAAGTACCAAAATCCTATTATTCAATGGTGCAGTGATCGGAAATTTGACCCTAGGTTTTTCAGAGTTTCCAGAGTCTTAGCATTCCTTCAGGCATGAATGGATAAAGGTTTACGGGTGGCTTCCTTGAGAGTGCCAGTGTCAGCATTGACTGTATGGTTCCAAAAATATTGCTAACCTACAGGATGTGCGCACTTTTTTCCAGGGAATGCTGCGCATTCAACCTCCTTTGGTTCCTTCTGCGGGAGATGCATCATTGGATGTAGTCTACCTTAAGGATCTACGTGGATCATACCAGTGCCATCAAAAAGACAGACACTCTCTTCGTACTCTACGGATTTCACAAGGGAGGATGGCCTGCTGACAAGCAGATGCTGGCAAGGTGGCTTCGGATGACGGTTTCAGAAGCATATTCTGAAGCTGATCTCCCTGTTCCGGCTAATGTCTCTGCTCACTCTACTCGTAAGGCAGGTCCATCATGGGCAGCACAACATGGTGCTTCAGCAGAACAGATATGTAAGGCAGCCACATGGTCTTCCATTAACACATTCATTAGACATTATGCCTTTGAAACCTTTGCCTCTTAGGACGCTGAATTCGGGCGAAGGATTCTCCTGTCCAATAAGGAGGGTCCCCACCACTAAATTGCTTTGGGACATCCCAATGTTATCCTGTGGACCCTGCTGGAGAAATATTCGTTATGGTAAGAACTTACCATTGATAACGCTATTTCTCCTAAGTCCACAGGTATCCCACCCTGGCGCACCTGATTTGAGGATCCTTTTACTCACTAACCTCTTCCTTCTTGTACGGAAGGGTGTGCATGTGTGTTCTTCTCGCCTGATTAGGGCTCTCTATGATGCTTCTGCCTTGAGCTTTGGAAAAACAACTGATTTGCTTGAGCCAGGAGGCGGGGATACATGGACGGGCCCGTTGCATGCTGGGAGGTCGATAGCTTTGACCGTTTGGTGCAAATCCGCTGTCGCGTCATCATATCCCAATGTTATCCTGTGGAGAAATAACATTATCAACGGTAAGTTCTTACCATAACGAATATTTTCCTGCTTTCCGATCCTTACGTGCGAGACCTAGTGAAGATGGTGTCCACTTTCGACATGGTGGAGTTCACAGAGTTCCATTCTTGGGTCTTCCAGGCAGAACTTCTGGCTGAGTGAAATGACTCTCCCCTTCAGATCTCAGATAATTTTATATTACTGGAGGCTCATCACTGTCTTCTGCGGTGGCTTCAGTTGTCTTCCATGGCAGAGAGAAACAAGATTTTGGTTCTTACCTGCTAAACTGTTTCTATGGAACCATGTGGGACACTGGACGCCCTCCTGTTTGCTACTGTTGTTTTTGAGTTGTGTTCAGGTTTCCCTTATACCGGGTACCCCACCCTCTTGTGTGAGTGTGTTTGTACCTTGCCTGTTTTTTTTTTCCTTTCCTCTTGGGCCTTGCTAACCAAAAACTCCCCTTTAAAAATGAACCTTTAGTGCCCAGCCTCCTCCAGCACTGCTTTACCCCATGGTCTATCGCCAGTGTCCCCTATGGCATCAGAAAACAGATTTAGCAGGCTAGAACCAAAATTTTGTCTTTGTGTTAGGGGGCCCATACATCATAGGAACATTGACGCAATTCCGGGTGATCAGCAAAATCCAACATGTTGGAAACCCTTTAATTTTTTTTTTTTTTAACATGTAAGACGTTGGAGTTCTCAGTTCAGCATCGTCAGAATGGGGAATCAAAGTTGAGATGCTTGACCTGCTTTATATAGACTTGTATTGCTGGATAAATGTGTTTTGTTTATTTTTTATTTTTTGTCTTAATGAATGCATGATAATTAACAAATAAGAGAGTGTATTAACCTTGAGTAAGCATTACAATAATTTTACTGTGAACACACTGTTTTTCAATTCTATTTCTGTTATATGTTGCATCCTATATGTAAAATTCTATTTTCTTTTCAAACTCCATGACAGCCATACAGTGCTCTATGTGTTGAGTCCTTAATTAGCTGAATAGAGACTGAGAAAAGTAACAACCTGTAAGGTGTATACTATAATGCCTCCTTCCCTTTGGTCCCTGTAACACACCTCTGGGAGGAGATGGGGGTGGCTCCCTACTCCTACTTACTGTAGCAAATACGAGGCTGGAGAATTAAGCCTCCTATTCTGGCAGGGCCTGCACAAGTATGGTGCTGGCACATATATGATCACACTGTGTGCAGCGTTTGAATCTGCTCTGCAACATTCAAGGAGGGTTTTTGCAAATGGATCTTGAGCCCATCTCCAAAAAGCCAAAGTACACCAGTTTTAGGTAAGCATCTTGTTAGTGATGTTTTGTGTTGATCTTTTTGGACTCCGATCACAGATAAGTTTGGACAGCCTGGTACTTTTGACTGTGGGTCACAGGGTTCTCTTATCTAGCTGTTAGCCAGGAGACATTTATGAAAATCCAGATAAATTAACTCAGATGGTTTTAGTGTTCCTCCTTTAAACATATTAACAAAACTATGGAGCAGCTGTACTTTGATCATTAGGGTATAACTGCATCTATACCCCCTTTTTGTTCCTTCAGGATAAGGAAGGTAAGTCGAGGACAAATGCTCAAGATCACTGAGTTTGTGGCCTCATTAGCAAAGGATACAAAGCAGAATTCCACTTTGCCCACAGAGAGACAATGTATATGGCTATCTTCCCCGCTTTCAGTGGAGGCATTATGGACCAGCTCACAGACTTTGTTAGAAGAAGAGATTTTTCTATTGGCACAGAAAGGCATTGACTTTTCCAAGCTTTTAATGGTCTTTAAATATTTCTTAAACTGAGGCAGCTCAATGATTGATTTATGCAGAACATTTCTGAATGTCCGTATAAAATGTTCTCCAAGCAGTATAAAAAACAACTTAATTTACATCCCTATATCTACAAGATGCTCATCTCTGCATCCTTACTATAGGCCAACATAATTTCCTCCCAGAAATCCCCCAAAATATGAGACAGCAGATGTGGGGGCAATCACAGGAGGCAATCAGCAGCTCACTATACACCCTCCCACCATGAACTACTCACTTAGTAAATCGCAGGTTGTTACCTAGATCAAATTGGACAAAGATTTCAAGCAGATCCCTCAGATGGTGGCAATATTCCAGGCTAGAGGAACATTGGATGTCTTTCTCAGAGCCAGAGTAGATGGTGCTCAACACAGACACAGGTATCAAAGGTTGGGGTTTTTATCTACTCACAGAAGTGTTACACAGGGTATGTGGCTCTATAGCAGGGGTGGGCAATTATTTCAGCTGGGGGGCCGCTTAACACTTCCAGCGAATTTTCGAGGGCCACACACAAAATACTCAAAAAGAGATCCCTTTTTACACATTACGGCAGACAGCGTGCCCTTTTTACACATTACGGCAGACAGCGTCCCCCTTTTTACACATTATGGCAGACAGCGTGCCCTTTTTACACATTACGACAGACGGCGTCCCCTTTTTACACATTACAGCAGACAGCGCCCCCGTTTTTTACACATTACGGCAGACTGCGCCCCCCGTTTTTACACAATACGGCAGACAGTGTCCCCTTTTTACACATTACGGCAGACAGCGCCCCCATTTTTATACATTACGGCAGACAGCGCCCCCGTTTTTACACATTACGGCAGACAGCGTGCACTTTTTACACATTACGGCAGACGGCGTGCCCTTTTTACACATTACGGCAGACAGCGTGCCCTTTTTACACATTACGGCAGACAGCGTCCCCCTTTTTACACATTACGGCAGACAGCGTGCCCTTTTTACACATTACGACAGACAGCGTCCCCTTTTTACACATTATAGCAGACAGCGCCCCCGTTTGTACACATTACGGCAGACAGCGCCCCTGTTTTTACACATTACAGCAGACAGTCCCTACCCCCCTTTCCCCCCCCCCCCCTAAACCCATATTGCAGTTTTTAACTCCCCACCCCTAAACCTATATGGCAGCTTAAGCAGTGATCCAGGGGCTGGCTGGACAGGGGGTTTACCTGTTTGTCACAGTGGCAGACGATCCCCGCTGTCCGATGATCTGCGCTGCTGCCGGCCAGAGTCACTGCTGATGTGGCCTCTCCTGTTCCCGCTCGCTGCCCGCCGCTTCCTCTCCTCACTGGTCGCCGCTTCTCGGCCGCCGCTCCTGCTCACTGCAGTGCCCGCCCCCCGTGCCGCCCAGCGCATGATAACAGAGGAAATCCCGGTCAGCTGACCCTGTGACGTGACCGGGATTTCCTCAGCGGCGCCGCGTCTGAGAGCAGTGCAATGACAAGCGGCATGTCGGGCCGCTTGTCATTGCACTCTGGTGGGGCACAGCGGGCCAGGCAGGATCGGTCCGCGGGCCGCCTGTTGCTTACCCCTACTCTATAGCATAAGATTCCTGTAAGTGTATATGAATTTTCTGGAAATGAGGGCAGTTTGGCATGCAGTCGAGCGCTTTCAACTTTTATTTTAAGATAAACCTCTCAGTATCTTTTCTGACGCGCATAAAGTGGTTGCCTTAATAAAGCAGCACAAGAAGCAAGACCATGATGGTAGAAGCATTGACAGTTATGTCATGGGCAGAAGAATACTTACACTTTCTCTGCGATACACATGGCAGGCAAGAGTATAGCAGGTTATCTCAGTTGATATCCAGTCCATCCAAGAGAATAATCCTTGTGCAAAGACATTTTTCAGGCTTCCACAATTAGACCTGATGTCAACATTTTTGAATACCAATGTAGCTCTGTTATAGTCCTGACCCAGAGACACCAGAACAAAGGTAACCGGGCCCAAATGTATTGAGCATTAAAAAGTGATAAAGTGAAGATGGATAAAGAGTGATTAATGACCAGCCAACCAGCTCCTGTCATTTTTCAAACACAGCCTGTGACATGGCAGTTAGGAGCTGGTTGGCTGGTCATTTATCACTCTTTCCATCTCTATTTTATCACTTTTTAAGACTTAACACATTTGTACCAAGGTGCTCTGTAACTGCCATACAGCTTTCAGATGTAGTATGTGTTACCTGCTTTTCCTCTCATTGCTCACAGCCCACAGAAAGTCAGAAAGCAAAAGAGGTCATAGAATTTCTTCTGGTTAGTCCTTTTCCGTAGTTTGGGTGGCTTGAAGAATGCTTCTTAAACTGTGTTCTGTATGGTCTTCTGCACCAGTGGTGGATTAATGATCCAAATGCAGTTGTTCTATCTGTGAGGACATAGAGGAAGAATTTTGTTTTTATAACAACTCCAATTAATATAACATGTGGAAGACATTCATGCTATTGTGCAAACGTAAACTAACTGATAATGTGTCTGCTACAATTCTACAGTTCCTTTTGTAGTCTAGTACTGTATTTTCCGTCTGTTCACTTTGAGCCTTTGAAAGGTGTTTTCTTCAAGCAGCTACACTTAAGGTGTTAATTCTGGTAACTTTGACATGAGCCCATTGGTGTAGGGGAGCCTTTTTTCATTCCTTATAAGGACAAACCTTTACGCAATGCAGTTTCCAATTTTCATGTTAATCAGGAAATAATATTTCCATCTCTGGCTGCAATCAGTCAACTTTAGAGAGAAAAAAAACAATTACATACCTTGGATTTTGTTTGGTTATTTCATCTTACGTCTTCTGAATAAAGGAGTTCAAAAAGACCATTCTACTTCCCGTGGGGCTTGTTAATGCTCACTCTAAAATATAATCTTTCAAGATGGATCAAGGATGTCATTGTACAGGTTAACATGGGGAAAGGACTTGAGTCCTGGAAGACCTAAGGGCTTTATTCATGTTTGTTAGCTAACCAAAAAGGTTAGCAATTGGGCAAAACCATGTGCACTGCAGGTGGGGCAGATGTAACGTGCAGAGAGCGTTAGATTTGAGTGGTGTGTGTTCAAACTGAAATCTAAATTGCAGTGTAGAAATTAAGCAGCCAGTATTTACCCTGCACAGAAACAATATAACCCACCCACACCTAAATCTCTCTGCGCATGTTACATCTGCCCAACCTGCAGTGCAGCATGGTTTTGCCCAATTGCTTACTTTTCTGGTTTGCTAACAAACCTGAATAACGCCCTAAAAGCACATTCTACAAGGGGGTGGTCATGCAAGGTTCAGGCCACAGTAGACGATGCACAGCAGCAAGGAGATAATTTTTTCGTACCATTATGAGCCAATATTCTCATTTGCTTGTATGTTTTATAGGACAGTGTAGGAAGATTGATACCAAGGGAAGGAGAAGCCACATTATGGGCATAATTCAGCATGGATCACAAAATCTTTCTCGAACGGGCATAAACATGTGCACTGCAGGTGGGGCAAATGTAACATGCGCAGAGAAAGATTTGGGTGGGTTCTTTTGTTTCTTTGCATGGTAAATACTGGCTGCTTTATTTTTACACTGCATTTTAGATTTCAGTTTGAACACCCCACCCAAATCTAACTCTTCTTGCACATGTTACATCTGCCCACCCGCAGTGCATATAGTTTTGGCCATTAGAAAGAGACTTTGCTTTTGCGATCCATGCTGAGTTAGGCCCTAAAGACCTTCCACAGTGATCCTCTTCTCCACTGACTAAGGCATTACCATATACATTATGGCTATCGTGGAGTATTTTTAGAAAATTATATTAATGGTAACTGCTCATTTACTGGTGTTAGATTTTGGTATAAGCTACTTTTACAAGATATGCACCATATTGATATTATGATAATGCCTGTAAAGTCTCTTTAGATATGGCACTCCCACTAGTGGTAGCACACTGTCAGTGCTACAGTACATATAAAAAGACAGTTCAATGTTGTTGTTGATTACCAATCTGAACCTGACTAACTGACCCTATATGATCAACATTACCAGTACTATGCCGACCTTCCAGAAGAAGAGAGAGCCAAGAAGCTGGCAGCCTGCTCCCGCCATCGCTTCCGCTATATCCCACCTAATACACCAGAACACTTCTGGGAAGTGGGTTTTCCTTCTACTCAGACTTGTAAAGATAGAGGTAAGAGATTATCCAGAAGACTTAAGCCAACATGACTAGCCTACAGCCAGTTATAGTTTTAATAATTAAGAGTCATGCCACTTTATCATCTCAAATGCTAAATGAGTAACCAAGCCTTTGCTCCTCTACCAAAGGTTACTTAAAAGAGGAGCTATCTCCCTGTCATCGACCACGGAGAAGACAGCCCTACAATGCAATATTTTCTACCAAAGGCAAGGAACAGAAGATATAGCACTGCACATTTCTCTTATTTCAGCATATATTTTGTTGCAGACTTCACCTTTATTTGTATGTTTTGTTTTTTTAAACTATAATATTTCTTTTGCTTTCAGAGCAGTCTGTAATTGCACATCCAATGCTCACAGTTTGTTTTTTGTAAGTTAATACTTTTGTATGTGTTCTAGCACCTTTTATTAATAAGTAGGGTGCTGTATTTTGCACTGGATAATTTAAAGCTTATAGATGTAATACACATCTGTAATTATTAAAAATGTGAATTACATGATTTAGATGTTTCTTTGTTGGCCTTTCTCTGATTTTAACTCAACTACGTAGAAATTCTTCTAAACATCTAAATGAGATGTACACTCATTAAGAAAAAACTTAGATAATTACAGAAAACGTTAATAACAGATTTCCACCAGTAAATAATGAACTGTGTATTATAACATCTGTGAACTTTTCATTTTCCTTAACTTGATCACCTATGTTTAATTGTTTTGTATGCTAAGTCTTCATCTATAATCACTGGCCCCCATTATTATAATACAGCCAGTACACGTGCAACTTTACGTGCATCATTGTGGAATGTAAAATGATCAGTATTTGCAGTAAGGAGCATATCCAGCAGAGGGAGACAAAGATACACGTAAATGAATAATACTTGAGCCACTTTATTCCGCCTGCAAGGTCACAAAGCTTTCACATGACTACATTGTTTATCAAGGTAAACGTTTTAAATTAAAACCACCTGATATGGTTGTGCTTTCAATGAAAGATTGCCTATTGGGAAACAAAACACCTCTTCTAGTTTGAAATTGTTAATAAATATAAAGCTTTCTCTAATATGAAAAAGGAGACATCATCATTTTTTAATGTGCGTGGAAATTTGCCTTGCTTAATAGATGACAATTGGAAATAACGTCTCCCATATTTGTATAGGTGTTCCGGTATTTTGTTACTAAATTGACTAGCTTTTCACATATACTGGGCCTTTGACATATAGTTTGCATTCAAAAATCTGTTTATTATGTGTCATTCTGACTGTAATGTCATCTTCATTACAGTACCACTTTTCTCTGACGTCCTAGTGGATGCTGGGAACTCCGTAAGGACCATGGGGAATAGCGGGCTCCGAAGGAGGCTGGGCACTCTAGAAAGATTTATGACTACCTGGTGTGCACTGGCTCCTCCCACTATGACCCTCCTCCAAGCCTCAGTTAGATTGTGTGCCCGGCCGAGGTTGGATGCACACTAGGGGCTCTCCTGAGCCCTTAGAAAGAAAGTATAGATTTAGTTTTTTTATTTTCAGTGAGACCTGCTGGCAACAGGCTCACTGCAGCGAGGGACTAAGGGGAGAAGAAGCGAACTCGCCTGCTTGCAGCCGAATTGGGCTTCTTAGGCTACTGGACACCATTAGCTCCAGAGGGATCGACCGCAGGCCCAGTCCTTGGTGTTCGGTCCCGGAGCCGCGCCGCCGTCCCCCTTACAGAGCCAGAAGCAAGAAGAGGTCCGGAAAATCGGCGGCAGAAGACATCAGTCTTCACCAAGGTAGCGCACAGCACTGCAGCTGTGCGCCATTGCTCCTCACACACACTTCACACTCCGGTCACTGAGGGTGCAGGGCGCTGGGGGGGGCGCCCTGAGAAGCAATTATAACTCCTTGGCTGGCAAAAATACCACAATATATAGCCCCAGAGGCTATATATGTGGAAAATACCCCTGCCAGAATCCAGAAAAAAGCGGGAGAATAGTCCGCGGAAAAGGGGCGGAGCTATCTCCTGCAGCACACTGGCGCCATTTCTCCTTCACAGATCCGCTGGAAGGAAGCTCCCTGGCTCTCCCCTGCAGTCTACACTACAGAAAAGGGTAAAAAAAGAGAGGGGGGGGCACTAAATTTAGGCGCTGTATAAAATATATAGAAAAAGCAGCTATAGGGGACATAACTCAGTTAGTCCCTGCATTATATAGCGCTCTGGTGTGTGCTGGCATACTCTCACTCTGTCCCCCCAAAGGGCTTTTGTGGGTCCTGTCCTCTGTTGGAGCATTCCTTGTGTGTGTGCGGTGTGTCGGTACGGCTGTGTCGACATGTTTGATGAGGATAATGATGTGGAGACGGAGCAGATGCCTTTAGAAGGGATGTCACCCCCTGCGGGGCAGACACCTGAGTGGTTGAGCTTATGGAAAGAAATGAGTGCACGTATAGACTCCTTACATAAGAAATTTGACGACATGCCAAATGTGGGACAGCCGACTTCTCAGCTTGTGCCTGTCCAGGCGTCGCACAGGTCATCAGGGGCTCTAAAACGCCCGCTACCTCAGACCGCAGACCCAGATGTCGACACTGATACTGACACCAGTGTCGACGACGATGAGTCTAACCTGATGCCCACTAAGGCCATTCACTGCATGATTGAGGCAATGAAAGAGGTGTTACACATTTCTGATATAAATACAGGTACCACTAAAAAGGGTATTATGTTTGGGGAGAAAAAACTACCCGTAGTTTTTCCCCCATCAGATGAATTAAATGAAGTGTGTGAAGAAGCGTGGGCTTTCCCTGATAAAAAATTGGTAATTCCTAAGAAGGTACTAATGGCGTTCCCTTTCCCGCCAGAGGATAGGTCACGTTGGGAAACACCTCCTAGGGTGGATAAAGCGCTCACACGTTTGTCTAAAAAGGTGGCACTACCGTCTCCGGATACGGCCGCCCTCAAGGAACCTGCTGATAGAAAGCAGGAGGCGATCCTGAAGTCTGTATATACACACTCAGGCATTATACTTAGGCCAGCTATTGCGTCAGCTTGGATGTGCAGTGCTGCCGCTGCGTGGTCAGATAAACTGTCAGAAAATATTGACACATTAGACAGAGACACGATCCTGTTAACCATAGACCATATAAAAGACTCAGTCTTATATATGAGAGATGCACAGAGGGAAATCTGCCGACTGGCATCTAAAGTTAGTGCATTGTCCATTTCTGCTAGGAGAGGCTTATGGACTCGCCAGTGGACAGGAGATGCAGATTCTAAAAGGCACATGGAAGTGTTGCCATATAAGGGTGAGGAATTATTTGGGGATGGTCTCTCGGACCTAGTTTCCACAGCAACGTCTGGGAAGTCAGCATTTTTACCCCATGTCCCCTCACAGCCTAAGAAGGCGCCGTTTTATCAGGTTCAGTCCTTTCGGACCCAGAAAAACAGGCGTGGAAAAGGCGGGTCTTTTCTATCCAGAAGCAGAGGTAGGGGAAAAAGGCTGTAACAAACAGCAGGTTCCCAGGAGCAAAAGTCCTCCCCCGCTTCTTCTGCCAAGTCCGCCGCATGACGGTGGGGCTCCACAGGCGGAGCCTGGTACGGTGGGGGGCCGCCTCAAGAATTTCAGCGATCAGTGGGCTCGCTCACAGGTGGATCCCTGGATCCTTCAAATAGTATCTCAGGGGTACAAACTGGAATTCGAGGCGTCTCCACCCCACCGGTTCCTAAAATCTGCCTTGCCGATTGCTCCCTCAGACAGGGAGGCGGTACTAGCGGCAATTCACAAGCTGTATTCCCAGCAGGTGATAATCAAGGTACCCCTACTTCAACAAGGCCGGGGTTACTATTCCACACTATTTGTGGTACCGAAACCGGACGGTTCGGTGAGACCCATTTTAAATTTGAAATCCTTGAACACATACATAAAAAAATTCAAGTTCAAGATGGAATCGCTCAGGGCGGTTATTGCGAGCCTGGAAGAGGGGGATTACATGGTATCCCTGGACATCAAGGATGCTTACTTGCATGTCCCCATTTACCATCCTCACCAGGAGTACCTCAGATTTGTGGTACAGGATTGCCATTACCAATTCCAGACGCTGCCGTTTGGACTGTCCACGGCACCGAGGGTATTTACCAAGGTTATGGCGGAAATGATGATACTCCTTCGAAAAAAGGGAGTTTTAATTATCCCGTACTTGGACGATCTCCTAATAAAAGCGAGGTCCAAGGAACAGTTGTTGGTGGGAGTAGCACTATCTCAGGAGGAGCTGCACCAGCACGGCTGGATTCTGAATATCCCAAAGTCACAGCTGGTTCCGACGACACGGCTACTGTTCCTGGGTATGATTCTGGATACAGTCCAGAAAAAAGTGTTTCTCCCGGAGGAGAAAGCCAGGGAGTTGTCATCTCTAGTCAGAGACCTCCTGAAGCCAAAACAGGTATCAGTGCATCGCTGCACGCGGGTCCTGGGAAAGATGGTGGCTTCTTACGAAGCAATTCCCTTCGGCAGGTTCCATGCCAGAATCTTTTAGTGGGACCTGTTGGACCAGTGGTCCGGATCGCATCTTCAGATGCATCGCTTAATAACCCTGTCTCCAAGAACCAGGGTGTCTCTACTGTGGTGGCTGCAGAGTGCCCATCTTCTAGAGGGCCGCAGGTTCGGCATACAGGACTGGGTCCTGGTGACCACGGATGCCAGCCTTCTAGGCTGGGGGGCAGTCACACAGGGAAGAAACTTCCAAGGACTATGGTCGAGTCAGGAGACTTCCCTTCACATAAATATTCTGGAACTAAGGGCCATCTACAATGCCCTAAGTCAAGCAAAATCCCTGCTCCTACACCAGCCGGTGCTGATCCAGTCAGACAACATCACGGCAGTCGCCCATGTAAATCGACAGGGCGGCACAAGAAGCAGGATGGCGATGGCAGAAGCCACAAGAATCCTCCGATAGCGGAGAATCATGTACTAGCACTGTCAGCAGTGTTCATTCCGGGAGTGGACAACTGGGAAGCAGACTTCCTCAGCAGACACGACCTCCACCCGGGAGAGTGGGGACTTCATCCAGAAGTCTTCCAGATGCTGGTAATCCGTTGGGAAAAACCACAGGTGGACATGATGGCGTCCCGCCTCAACAAAAAGTTAAAAAGATATTGCGCCAGGTCAAGGGACCCTCAGGCGGTAGCTGTGGACGCTCTAGTGACACCGTGGGTGTACCAGTCGGTGTATGTGTTCCCTCCTCTGCCTCTCATACCAAAGGTATTGAGAATAATAAGAAAGCGAGGAGTAAACACAATTCTCGTGGTTCCGGATTGGCCAAGACGAGCGTGGTACCCGGAACTTCAAGAGATGCTCTCAGAGGACCCGTGGCCTCTACCGCTCAGACAGGACCTGCTACAGCAGGGGCCCTGTCTGTTCCAAGACTTACCGCGGCTGCGTTTGACGGCATGGCGGTTGAACACCGGATCCTAAAGGAAAAGGGTATTCCGGAAGAAGTCATTCCTACGCTTATTAAGGCCAGGAAAGATGTTACGGCAAAGCATTATCACCGCATATGGCGGAAATATGTTGCATGGTGCGAGGCCAAAAAGGCCCCAACAGAGGAATTTCAACTAGGTCGATTTCTGCATTTCCTGCAAGCAGGGGTGAATATGGGCCTAAAACTAGGCTCCATTAAAGTACAGATCTCGGCTCGGTCGATTTTCTTTCAAAAAGAACTAGCTTCAGTACCTGAAGTTCAGACATTTGTGAAAGGAGTGCTGCATATTCAGCCCCCGTTTGTGCCTCCTGTGGCACCTTGGGATCTCAACGTGGTGTTGAGTTTCTTAAAATCACATTGGTTTGAGCCACTAAAAACCGTGGATCTGAAATATCTCACGTGGAAAGTGGTCATGTTATTGGCCTTGGCTTCAGCCAGGCGAGTGTCAGAATTGGCGGCTTTATCATGTAAAAGCCCTTATCTGATTTTCCATATGGATAGGGCAGAATTGAGGACTCGTCCCCAATTTCTCCCTAAGGTGGTGTCAGCGTTTCACCTGAACCAGCCTATTGTGGTGCCTGCGGCTACTAGGGATTTGGAGGACTCCAAGTTGCTAGACGTTGTCAGGGCCCTGAAAAAAATATGTTTCCAGGACGGCTGGAGTCAGAAAATCTGACTCGCTGTTTATCCTGTATGCACCCAACAAGCTGGGTGCTCCTGCTTCTAAGCAGTCTATTGCTCGCTGGATTTGGAGTACAATTCAGCTTGCACATTCTGTGGCAGGCCTGCCACAGCCAAAATCTGTAAATGCCCATTCCACAAGGAAGGTGGGCTCATCTTGGGCGGCTGCCCGAGGGGTCGACTTTGCCGAGCAGCTACTTGGTCAGGGGCAAACACGTTTGCAAAATTCTACAAATTTGATACCCTGGCTGAGGAGGACCTGGAGTTCTCTCATTCGGTGCTGCAGAGTCATCCGCACTCTCCCGCCCGTTTGGGAGCTTTGGTATAATCCCCATGGTCCTTACGGAGTTCCCAGCATCCACTAGGACGTCAGAGAAAATAAGAATTTACTCACTGGTAATTCTATTTCTCGTAGTCCGTAGTGGATGCTGGGCGCCCATCCGAAGTGCGGATTGTCTGCAATACTTGTAAATAGTTATTGTTAACTAAAGGGTTATTGTTGAGCCATCTGTTGAGAGGCTCAGTTGTTTTCATACTGTCAAACTGGATATAGTATCACGAGTTGTACGGTGTGATTGGTGTGGCTGGTAAGAGTCTTACCCGGGATTCTAAATCCTTCCTTATTATGTCAGCTCGTCCGGGCACAGTGTCCTAACTGAGGCTTGGAGGAGGGTTATAGTGGGAGGAGCCAGTGCACACCAGGTAGTCCTAAATCTTTCTAGAGTGCCCAGCCTCCTTCGGAGCCCGCTATTCCCCATGGTCCTTACGGAGTTCCCAGCATCCACTACGGACTACGAGAAATAGAATTACCGGTGAGTAAATTCTTATTTTATCCTGTATTTATTTTGACATTCTAACATGAAAATCACTTCAGAAGTTAGTGCCTTTGACAGTCAGGATGCCGATGGTCACAATACCAACAGCAGCATCCCAACTGTCAGAATCCCGACACATTCCGTCGGTAAGTGTTAGGGTTAGGCTGCAGGGATGGGGAGGTTTGGGTTGGGCTGCGGGAGGGGAGGATTAGGGTTAGGTTGGGGGAGGGGGTTTATGGTTAGACTGCGGGGATGGGAGAGGCTAGAGTTAGGTTGCGGGAGGGATAGGGTTAAGCTTTGTGAGGGGAAAGTGAGGGTTAGGCTGCGGGAATGGGGGAGGTTGGGGTTACACTGCATTAGGGTGCTTGAGGGGAGAGTGAGGGTCAGGCTGCGGGAGGGGTTGGTGGGGTAAGGGTTACAGTACTTAACCAAAATGTGCTGGAATGTGGCTGTCTATATTTTGACCGTTGCATCCTGACTGTCGGGATCCCATACCCAACTCCATTGCAATATAGTTTGTCCCAGTGCAAAATTACACTACTTTTTTTTTTTTTTTGCTTTGCACCCAGCTGAGAATCCACCCTTTTATCTTCATGTTATATGGAACTCCACGTGGGCTGAGCAGGAATACTTTTCAGGGAACAGGGCAGTCTGGTTTTGCCACAAATGCATGCTTACACGGCCTGGCTAACACATGCTTCATGGTGTATTTGGGTATCCGGTCTACCTTTTTGAAGTTTTAACAAATGTTGTATATTAAGGCAACCGCGTGATTAATTGTCTGATACAGCTTTTCTTTAAAAAGAACAAAAACAAATGGGTCTGACCATCTCACCCAGGAACTGAATCTCTCCATTAAGGGACCAGCCCTAGACTTATTGCAACTTCACCAGAATAGGGAATGAAGAAAGTCCAATGTATATTTAACTCAATCTAAAATAAACATATTTTCCTACTAAACAGAGGCCTTTCTTTTTCTTCTTTCCACGATATTAACTCTTGCAGGATCTATATTAATCACAAATACATACGTTAACTCACTTTGAAGAAATACTTTCTCAAAAATACTGTAGTAACCGTAAACTTTAATAGCAGCGGAAAGGGAAAACTCATTGCGGCAGAATGGGGGAATGACACAATTGATGTTTGTAACACACGCTGATGGACCTGTTTACATTCCTTCTATGAGGATAAAGTTGTTACAGTGAGATCCTGGTTCGTCCTCTTCTCGTGTTGATATTTCTTGTTATCCACAACACTTATCGGGTTGTTTTGAATGCAGGCAGCCTGTGCAATAAATCTAGCCAGTTGTTTGTTATGTGAAGCTGGCCTTTGGTATCTGCTAGAAGCATAGGGTTGTGCACATACTGTATGTTGTAGGATATCCCCAGGTGCACCCTAACGTTGGTCTCCATCTCCATGCTTGTCAATAACATGACAAATACTGCTGGCATTCAGATCAAATAACATTGTCAGTAAATGAGTCCAGAACGGTGATTGGGAATTTGAAGTGTATTGGAAAAAATTCTGCAAGTAACCTCATATAGGCGGGGCCAAATACTGTAAGTGGGGTTAAATACATTTTCCATTGCAATGGAAAAAATGTAGAGCATCCTAGTGATAGACAATACGTAGAGCACCCTAGTGACCGACATACAATGCAGAGCGCATCCTAGTGAACTATGGGGGCTGTCAATCTCCTTGCGAACGCCCGTGTGAATGGATCCTGCGCACAAACCCGTCGCTGTCCGGCAATCCACTTTGCATGCGCAGTTCGGATCTGATCGCCCGCTGTGTGAAAATGCACAGCAGTGATCAGATCTGAGTTACCCCCTATATATATGTGATGTATTTTAGCCATAAAAAATGTATAATACATTGCTGCCCAGGGTGCCCCCCCCCCAGCGCCCTGCACCCTCAGTGACCGCTGGTATGAAGTGTGCTGACAACAATGGCGCACAGCTGCAGTGCTGTGCGCTACCTTATGAAGACTGAAAGTCTTCTGCCGCCTGTTTCTGGACCTCTTCGGCATCTGCAAGGGGGGTCGGCGGCACGGCTCCGGGACGAACCCCAGGGTGAGACCTGTGTTCCGACTCCCTCTGGAGCTAATGGTGTCCAGTAGCCTAAGAAGCAAATCCATCCTGCACGCAGGTGAGTTTACTTCTCTCCCCTAAGTCCCTCGTAGCAGTGAGCCTGTTGCCAGCAGGACTCACTGAAAATAAAAAACCTAACTTAAACTTTTATTCTAAGCAGCTCAGGAGAGCCACCTAGATTGCACCCTTCTCGGCCGGGCACAAAGATCTAACTGAGGCTTGGAGGAGGGTCATAGGGGGAGGAGCCAGTGCACACCACCTGATCCTAAAGCTTTTATTATTGTGCCCTGTCTCCTGCGGAGCCGCTAAACCCCATGGTCCTGACGGAGTCCCCAGCATCCACTTAGGACGTTAGAGAAAGATGTTTAATGAGATTAAAAGCACATATATTTCACATCGTCAATCACAAAAAAGCACAAAAGCCTTCCCTCATCAATCCTCCAGTGTGTCAGGGGCCATCCTTATCCCACTATAACGCTCTAATCACCGCTGTGCACACGCACGCTGCCAGAATTCCAGGCCATGTTCTTTCATCTGATAAACAGAAGAAGAGAGGAAAAAAAGCATTGTCTTTTTTTGTTGGCCCACTAGAAAATTTGTATAAAATATAACTTTTATTATATATTATTAAAAATCATCTGGTTTGTGATATTGGACATACATATACTGTATGTGATAATGTAAAAAAAATCAATTGAAATTTAAAATGCGTGCCTTACTGTCTTCTTATTAATATTTCTTCAAAACCTATGTATGTAATAAATCACAATATTATGTTCCTTTATTTTGTTGTTATTACACTCCCTATCATTCGTAGAGTAATGGTACAAGTGTGACATCCATGGCGTATTGAATAGTATAGGACCAGCTTGTGGGGAAAAAGGGTGCCTAAGTAAAGAATACATTTTCAATGTATAATGAGTTGTTATTTTACATATAAGTAAATAAATACATATTGTATTTTATATGTGGGCAGTAGCAGTATTCCACTGTACTAGTTTGAAAAATATATTGCATTACAGCATGAGTACAGTTGGAATTTATGGATGGTTATTCGATGTGAGCCTATCTTAACAGCTATTGTATAACTCAGTTAATATTTACTATGCCTGCTGACAATGACTGATAGTCATGTCTATTGTATAGTGCATAGAAGGGTGGATATTAATTAGAGAAACACTCCTGTAAAAAGTATCAGGAAAAAGAAGAAATATTCCTTTGCTAATAATGGCGTTGGTCCATATAGATTTATTATTACTGTCCTATTGTATGGTTATCGTTACTATACCTGCTGACGCTGACTGTAAGTCATGTCTATTACGCAGGTTATTGAGATTTGAACATCCGAGTGACAGTGGAACATTTTTGCTTTCTTATTGATGGTACTGTTGTGCCACTGTTCAGTAGCAGATCTTGCCACGGGCAAGCAGGACTTTTGGCCGGGGCGCCGCCTTCCGGAGGGCGCCGCACCATGGCAAGATCCGCCACTGCTGTGCCCTCCGCTGCCCGCTGTGTCCCCCGGCTGTGCGGCTGTGTCTCCTGTGAAGGGAACTAGAGGACCTTTGCTGAGTGGTGCGCGATGACGTCATCGCGCACCGCTCAGCATTTAAGCGCCGCTACTACTGTACAGGGGGCATTACTGACCACGCCCCCTGTATTAAGCCACGCCCCATTTCCTGCCCGGGGCGCGGAGAGGGCTCGAACCGGCCCTGCCACTGTTGACAATATTTGTCAAATATAGTTTCCTCGTCTGCTGACTGATCCTTACGATCACGTCTATAATGCAGATGAGGTAAATCCCATATAGATCATACATATAACTATTACTGTGTTTATATTAGACATCAATATTTATTCACTTCCATCTGTCTCCTGACTGAGGTGGACTTATTCATGAGAAGTAGAAAAGGAGAGCGGTATATACCTGTACCTATCTTTTCTTTTAGTAGTGCTATGTCTAGTACATCTCTATTGTAATTACCTTGGGGATAAACTGACCTGCTGACATGAATATTACATTGAATGTTTGAAACAAGATTTAGGCCCCTGTGCTAATGTAAATCAAATTAAGTGCAGCTATATAACTGAAAAACTCAATTCTTATAAATATTATCCTCAAAAGTCATTCATAGACTGTTTGTTTTTCTAGTGCTGCTGTTATTGCTGCATGGTATATTCCTCTTACTCAGCTGGAAAAAGCACATTCGTATATTATGTATCAATGTGTGCTGGGACAGGCAAATCTTGCAACATACGTACTGTAAGTAGCATTTATCTCCTGTGAGAAGACAAGGAATGATACACGAGTCTATTTGTTGCCATGTATTGTTACATTACATAATAAGTTAATGCTACCGTCTGGAATGCAGCTCTTATGCGGTTCACTTAGCCGTCTGATAGCCGAGAGGACACAGTTTATTATATATCTAAATGAACAGATCATTAAATAACGGAGAGTTCTCTGTATTGTCCCACCCTGGTATTGTCCATGTGAACGATGAAGGGGTTCAGTATGGTATGCCGGCGGTCGGGCTCCCGGCGACCAGCATACCGGCGCCGGGAGCCCGACCGCCGGCTTACCGACAGTGTGGCGAGCACAAATGAGCCCCTTGCGGGCTCGCTGCACTCGCCATGCTATGGGCACGGTGGCGCACTATTTTATTCTCCCACCAGGGGGGGTCGTGGACCCCCACGAGGGAGAATAAGTGTCGGTATGCCGGCTGTCGGGATTCTGGCGCCGGGATCCTGTCAGTCGGCATACTGAAGACCACCCCGATGAAGGAGATATAAAGCCCCATACACACTAGATCAATCACAATCTCATCCAGTGTGTGCACTCAATGTTAACGATGCGCGCTCCTGTGCATCGTTAACGACCACCTCCCTTGCCTGAACATGTGCAGACGAGGGAGGTCCTCGTTAACAATAGAAAAGTGAGTGCGCTGTCACTAGCCGCTAGTATAGGGGTTGGTGAATCCCCAAAAAATATATATATATAGAAAAGAGGTAACTATACCAGCCTGGTTGTTTAGAAGCAAATCTTTTACACATATGCAAATTAATTGAGTAATCTGGGACGGTAGGTTATGAAGTTAAAATATAATGCATTTAATAAACACAATCACTTTAAAAACATCAATAACATTAAAACAAAGCTAAGTAGCAAATTGAATTCATGTGATAAGACACAATCATTTGGCTCCTTAAGAAAGGCAAGATCATACCCCGGCTAGCACTTCCTGTGGAATTATATCCACATATATTGTTCAGAGGTGATAAATGATGAACTGCTGGAGTCCTGATTATACCCCAGTCCGGCACAACAGTGTGCAGAGATTTTGTGGATAGGGGTGGTTCCGGTTCCACCGGTAGTGGTGATATGTCCAGAAAGAAATGCTGTCCAATTTTGTGCCAAGTAGGATCAACAGAATGAGAGTCCAAAAGAATGGAAAGATTCCCCAATGGTGTGTCAGTAGTGTCCTCCAGGCTCAACGCGTTTCATTGGTGCCAACAACCCAGCTTCTTCAGGAGCATGTGTTGGAGTGTGGCTTGGGTCACAATATATACCCTTCCACATTAGTATGAGTAATCAATATACCTAACCGTCCACAGAATTAGTATAAAAATATAATTATAATAAACATATTGGTTCCATACAGATATGTACATGATAAAATGTATATAATTCAGCAAAGAAACAAGTATTTCTTATATAAAATGTGTGTTTTCGTCTGTCCATTCCGATCACGTGACCAGAGTACACAGGAGTATGGTTCTCCAATTGGAGGAACAGGAGCATCTGACTAGTGGGACGTCAGTGCGGAGCCTCCCTGGTGTGCGTCTGACGTCATCCGCCACTCACGCATCGGTCACGTGATATACAGATGGGTCCACGGTTATCTTGGCTAGTTTGCTGCGCCTAGGCACAACATGGTTTATTAACAAACCCTTCATCTATTGTTCTCAGCTGATATACAATACAGAGAACAATACAGCACGGGATTAAGTCCGACTGCCCAGTCTCAGTTAATCCTATTAAAGGTCAAGATAAACAAGGACCCATCTGTAGTCACGTGATTCGTCGCGAAGAGTGGGGGAAGCCGTATCCCAGCAACGGAGTCGCCGTGGAGACCATAGACGCCGTATCTTAGTGATGGTGCCACCAATGATTGGCTTGTTCTCTTATTGAGGGCATTGTCTCCACAGCGCTCCGTTGTTAGCTCACATAATGTTTATTGATATCTAATATCCTAATGGTGGGAGCATATTTTGAGGATAAGGACAGGGCATAATAGATAGTCAAGATGAAGAAAAGGGGCCAGTTCATTCTAGAAATAGGCATACAGAGATCATCATATATGTAGAGTAGTCAATTATACTAATATCTATACAAATGGCATCCATAGAGGTTGTATACATCTGTTAACAGCAATATACAGGTGGTATCCATAGGGGCTATATACATCTATTGGTGGTGATATATTCACCCTTAGAATATTTTTTAGATAATATAGACGGGTGGTCTTCAGTATGCCGACTGTCGGGATCCCGGCGCCGGAATCCCGAGAGCCGGCATACCGACACTTTTTCTCCCTCGTGGTGGTCTACGACGCCCCCTGGGCGGAGAATAAAATAGCGTGGCGGACCACCGTGCCCGCAAGGGGCTAATTTGAGCTCGCCACGCTGTCAGTATGCCGGCGGTCGGGCTCCCGGCGCCGGTATGCTGGTCACCGGGAGCCCGGCAGCCGGCATACCATACTACACCCATATAGACAGTATGATAATGCATTTTCAGTACCATTATAAATTGTATCAATTGGACTGAAATAAATCATAATCTATGTCAAAAGTTTCAATAAACTTGACATTTGTGGTAAGTATGCTATAATTATATCTTAATATATTTATTGGTGATATCCATCATCTGATACCCCATCAGTAGTAGGGACCTATAATCTGATATTGGTAATCCGATGGTGAATGGAGCACACATGGGGGAGAAACAGTTATAGCTACAGGACTGAACAAAAAGAAAAGAATAAATGAAGCGCCTGTGTCAGTATTGAATGAATTATTATTCTTTAAAATAATAATAGTTGAGCCCACGTTCGCTTGACTCAAGGGGCTGTATACACCCCTAATTTAAAAGATAAAGGACAACAAAGAAAAAGAGTCAAGCGCTCATGGGTTCATGCTAGTGTTCCAATAAACATATTCAGAGCCGGTAATTATATTCGTTAAAAATAATGTGTTTTTATTTATACTTATAATAATATCTATAGTTAATAATCTTAAAATATTAAATATACTTTATACAGTAAATTAATGATGTTACTTGCTGGCCAGCAGTTGTGTTATTGGTAAGAAAAAATCAGCTTCCCTCTATGGGGAGTATTGTATTACAGAGGCTGTGTTGTAACACTGTCAATATTGGCAACTTAGTATCGGTCCGTGTGGTAACTGTTGCACGTGAACGGTATAGCGGCTACAGAAGGAGTTTAAATGTATCCAATTACCTCCTTTGTAAATCCAGCGGTGTGGTCCTGCCCCCTATGCCGAGCGTCCTCGGCAGTATTTGATATGTCTGCGGGGGTTGCCTTTTCTTCTCACCGACTGTAAATTCAAATTATTCCACGGGAGGATGGATGTGAAGACGTTCTACTGGTACAGCCGCTTATTCCAGTAGGAAGTGACAGAGCTCGTAGCGGGATGGACAGATGGCAAAAGTCCTGTATTATTCCCGCTCTGCTGAGCCGTACACCTCCGTGCTTGCCAAAGACACTGCTGCAGCGACGAACTGGTGGGCGGAGACTGACGCGTTTCGTCACGGAAGCACGTGACTTTTTCAAAGTTACAGGACTGAGTTAAGTTCTATCGTTTCATTTAAACCATCGGGATGTAGAGAGTTGCATTTTAGCATCCAATACACTTCTCTGCTACATTGTTTGTTGAATCGGTCACCTCCGAACAATATCTGTGGATCTAATTCCAGAGGAAGTCCTAGCCGCTGTATGATCTTGCCTTTCTTAAGTCGCCACATGAATTCAATTTTCTAATTAGCTTTGTTTTAATGTTATTGATGTTTTTAAAGTGATTGTGTTTATTAAATGCATTATACACTGCTCAAAAAAATAAAGGGAACACTAAAATAACATATCCTAGATCTGAATTAATGAAATATTCTTATTAAATACTTTGTTCTTTACATAGTTGAATGTGCTGACAACAAAATTACACAAATATTATCAATGGAAATCAAATATATTAACCCATGGAGGTCTGGATTTGGAGTCACCCTCAAAATTAAAGTGGAAAAACACACTACAGGCTGATCCAACTTTGATGTAATGTCCTTAAGACAAATCAAAATGAGGCTCAGTAGTGTGTGTGGCCTCCACATGCCTGTATGACCTCCCTACAACCCACACAAGTGGCTCAGGTAGTGCAGCTCATCCAGGATGGCACATCAATGCGAGCTGTGGCAAGAAGGTTTGCGGTGTCCGTCAGCGTAGTGTCCAGAGCATGGAAGCGCTACCAGGAGACAGGCCAGTACATCGGGAGACGTGGAGGAGGCCGTAGGAGGGCAACAACCCAGCAGCAGTACCGCTACCTCCGCCTTTGTGCAAGGAGGAACAGGAGGAGCACTGCCAGAGCCCGGCAAAATGACCTCCAGCAAGCCACAAATGTGCATATGTCTACTCAAACGATCAGAAACAGACTCCATGAGGGTGGTATGAGGGCCCGACGCCCACAGGTGGGGGTTGTGCTTACAGACCAACACCGTGCAGGATGTTTGGCATTTGCCAGAGAACACCAAGATTGGCAAATTCGCCACTGGCGCCCTGTGCTCTTCACAGATGAAAGCAGATTCTCACTGAGCACATGTGACAGACGTGACAGAGTCTGGAGACGCCAAGGAGAACATTCTGCTGCCTGCAACATCCTCCAGCATGACCGGTTTGGCAGTGGGTCAGTAATGGTGGGGTGGCATTTCTTTGGGGGGCTGCACAGCCCTCCATGTACTCGCCAGAGGTAGCCTGACTGCCATTAGGTACCAAGATGAGATCCTCATACCCCTTGTGAGACCATATGCTGGTGCGGTTGGCCCTGGGTTCCTCCTAATGCAAGACGATGCTTGACCTCATGTGGCTGGAGTGTGTCAGCAGTTCCTGCAAGATGAAGGCATTGATGCTATGGACTGGCCCGCCCGTTCCCCAGACCTGAATCCAATTGAGCACATCTGGGACATCATGTCTCGCTCCATCCACCAACTCCACGTTGCACCACAGACTGTCCAGGAGTTGGCGGATGCTTTAGTCCAGGTCTGGGAGGAGATCCCTCAGGAGACCATCCGCCACCTCATCAGGAGCATGCCCAGGCGTTGTAGGGAGGTCATACAGGCATGTGGAGGCCACACACACTACTGAGCCTCATTTTGACTTGTTTTAAGGACATTACATCAAAGTTGGATCAGCCTGTAGTGTGTTTCTCTAACGTCCTAGTGGATGCTGGGGACTCCGTAAGGACCATGGGGAATAGACGGGCTCCGCAGGAGACAGGGCACTTTAAGAAAGAATTAGGATACTGGTGTGCACTGGCTCCTCCCTCTATGTCCCTCCTCCAGACCTCAGTTTGAATCTGTGCCCGGACGAGCTGGGTGCACCTTAGTGAGCTCTCCTGAGCTTGCTAAATAGAAAGTATTTTGTTAGGATTTTTTATTTTCAGAGAGATCTGCTGGCAACAGACTCTCTGTTACGTGGGACTGAGGGGAGAGAAGTAGCCCTACTCACTAGAACACAGGTTCTCAAACTCGGTCCTCAGGACCCCACACAGTGCATGTTTTGCAGGTCTCACAGAATCATAAGTGAAATAATTAGCTCCACCTGTGGACCTTTTAAAATGTGTCAGTGAGTAATTAATACACCTGTGCACTTGCTGGGTTACCTGCAAAACATGCACTGTGTGGGGTCCTGAGGACCGAGTTTGAGAACCACTGCACTAGAAGATAGGTCCTGCTTCTAAGGGCTGTAACACACACTCCGGTTTTTCCCGGATGGCAAAAAGCCGGACAAAGTTTGTCCGGCTTTTTGCCATCCGGGAGAAACCGGCAGTGTCTGTCACACAGGACGGCTTTGAGCCGTGTGTGATGCTGTGCGCATGCGCAGCATCAGACACGGCTTCAGAAAAAACCATTGTGTGTGAAAGCTCCCCTTCACACACATGGTTTACTGGCTCCAAGGACGGCCCGGCGGCCGCCGGACCTTCCAGTGGTGAGACCCGGCTGCAACCCGGCAGCCGGGCCGGGGCCGTGCAGTGTGAAGGGACCTTACCCCTCACACTGTTAACTACAATGCCGGCACGGGAAAAAGCCGTCCGGCTTTTTCCCGGCCGGCAACAACCGTGTAGTGTGTTTTAGCCCTTAGGCTACTGGACACCATTAGCTCCAGAGGGATCGTACACAGGAACGCACCCTTGGTCGTCCGATCCCGGAGCCACGCCGCCGTCCCCCTCGCAGAGCCAGAAGACAGAAGCCGGCGTGTGAAGCAAGAAGACTTCGAAATCGGCGGCAGAAGACTCCAGTCTTCATATGAGGTAGCGCACAGCACTGCAGCTGTGCGCCATTGCTCCCACACTAAACCCACACACTCCGGTCACTGTAGGGTGCAGGGCGCAGGGGGGGCGCCCTGGGCAGCAATTAGGTACCTCTTGGCAAAAGCAGCATATATACAGTTGGGCACTGTATATATGCATGAGCCCCCGCCATTATTTTTACACAAAACGCGGGACAGAAGCCCGCCACTGAGGGGGCGGGGCTTCTTCCTCAGCACTCACCAGTGCCATTTTCTTTCCACAGCTCCGCTGAGAGGACGCTCCCCAGGCTCTCCCCTGCAGAATCACGGTAGAAAGAGGGTAAAAAGAGAGGGGGGGCACATAAATTTGGCGCAAAAACAGTTATACAGCAGCTACTGGGTTAACACTAAGTTACTGTGTGACTCCTGGGTAATATAGTGCTGGGGTGTGTGCTGGCATACTCTCTCTCTGTCTCTCCAAAAGGCCTTGTGGGGGAACTGTCTTCAAATAGAGCATCCCCTGTGTGTGTGGTGTGTCGGTACGCTTGTGTCGGCATGTTTGACGAGGAAGGCTATGTGGAAACAGAGCGGGTACAAATGAATGTGGGGTCGCCGCCGACACCCGATTGGATGGATATGTGGAAGGTTTTAAATGATAATGTTAATTCCTTGCATAAAAGGTTGGATAAAGCTGAAGCCTTGGGACAGTCAGGGTCTCAACCCATGCCTGATCCTACAGCGCAGAGGCCCACTATCCCAAATTGTTGACACAGATATCGACACGGATTCTGACTCCAGTGTCGATGGCGATGATGCAAAGTTGCAGCCTAAAATGGCTAAAGCCATCCGCTACATGATTATAGCAATGAAGGATGTGTTACACATCACAGAGGAACCCCAGTCCCTGACAAGAGGGTTTATATGTATGGGGAAAAAAGGCAAGAGGTGACCTTTCCCCCTTCACATGAGTTAAATGAGTTATGTGAAAAGGCTTGGGAATCTCCAGATAGGAAACTGCAGATTTCCAAACGGATGCTTATGGCGTATCCTTTCCCGCCAACGGACAGGTTACGTTGGGAATCCTCCCCTAGGGTAGACAAAGCTTTAACACGCTTATCCAAGAGGGTAGCCCTGCCATCACAGGATACGGCCACCCTAAAAGATGCTGCAGATAGAAAGCAGGAGGGTATCCTGAAATCCATTTATACACATTCAGGTACCCTGCTAAGGCCAGCAATTGCGTCGGCCTGGATGTGTAGTGCTGTAGCAGCATGGACAGATACCTTATCTGAGGAACTTGATACCTTGGACAAGGATACTATAATACTGACCCTGGGGCATATAAAAGACGCTGTCCTATATATGAGAGATGCCCAAAGAGACATTAGCCTACTGGGCTCTAGAATAAATGCTATGTCGATTTCTGCCAGAAGGGTCCTGTGGACTCGGCAATGGACAGGCGATGCCGACTCAAAAAGGCACATGGAGGATTTACCTTATAAGGGTGAGGAATTGTTTGGGGACGGTCTCTCGGACCTGGTCTCCACAGCTACGGCTGGAAAGTCAAATTTTTTGCCATATATTCCCTCACAACCTAAGAAAGCACCGTATTACCAAATGCAGTCCTTTCGATCACAAAAAGGCAAGAAAGTCAGAGGTGCGTCCTTTCTTGCCAGAGGCAGGGGTAGAGGAAAGAAGCTGCACAATACAGCTAGTTCCCAGGAACAGAAGTCCTCCCCGGCTTCCACTAAATCCACCGCATGACGCTGGGGCTCCACAGGCGGAGCCAGGCCCGGTGGGGGCGTGTCTCCGAAATTTCAGCCACAAGTGGGTTCACTCACAGGTGGATCCCTGGGCTATAGAGATTGTGTCTCAGGGATACAAGCTGGAATTCGAAGTGATGCCCCCTCACCGTTACCTCAAATCGGCCCTGCCAGCTTCCCCCATAGAGAGGGATATAGTGTTAGCAGCAATTCACAAATTGTATCTCCAGCAGGTGGTGGTCAAGGTTCCCCTCCTTCAACAGGGAAGGGGTTACTATTCGACAATGTTTGTGGTACCGAAACCGGACGGTTCGGTCAGACCCATATTGAATTTAAAATCCCTGAACATATACCTGAAAAGGTTCAAGTTCAAGATGGAATCGCTCAGAGCGGTCATCGCAAGCCTGGAGGAGGGGGATTTTATGGTGTCTCTGGACATAAAGGATGCTTACCTTCATGTCCCCATTTATCCACCTCATCAGGAGTACCTCAGATTTGTGGTACAGGATTGTCATTACCAATTCCAGACGTTGCCGTTTGGTCTGTCCACGGCACCGAGAATATTTACTAAGGTAATGGCAGAAATGATGGTGCTCCTGCGAAAGCAAGGAGTCACAATTATCCCATACTTGGACGATCTCCTCATAAAGGCGAGGTCCAGAGAGCAGTTGCTGATCAGTGTAGCACGCTCTCGGGAAGTGTTACACTTACAACAGCACGGCTGGATTCTGAATATTCCAAAGTCGCAGCTGATTCCTACGACGCGTCTGCCCTTCCTGGGCATGATTCTGGACACAGACCAGAAGAAGGTTTTTCTCCCGACGGAGAAGGCGCAGGAACTCATGACACTGGTTAGGGACCTCTTAAAACCAAAAAAGGTGTCGGTGCATCACTGCACGAGAGTCCTGGGAAAGATGGTGGCATCATACGAGGCCATTCCCTTCGGCAGGTTCCATGCGAGGACCTTTCAATGGGATCTGTTGGACAAGTGGTCCGGATCGCATCTACAGATGCATCGGCTGATCACCCTATCCTCCAGGGCCAGGGTGTCTCTTCTGTGGTGGCTGCAGAGTGCTCACCTTCTCGAGGGCCGCAGATTCGGCATTCAGGACTGGGTCCTGGTGACCACGGATGCAAGCCTCCGAGGGTGGGGGCAGTCACACAGGGAAGAAATTTCCAGGGTCTGTGGTCAAGTCAGGAGACTTGCCTTCACATCAATATCCTGGAACTAAGGGCCATATACAACGCCCTAAGTCAAGCGGAGACCCTGCTTCGCGACCAATCGGTGCTGATCCAATCAGACAACATCACCGCAGTGGCTCATGTAAACCGCCAAGGCGGCACAAGGAGCAGGGTGGCGATGGAGGAAGCCACCAGAATTCTTCGATGGGCGGAGAATCACGTACGAGCACTGTCAGCAGTGTTCATTCCGGGAGTGGACAACTGGGAAGCAGACTTCCTCAGCAGGCACGACCTCCACCCGGGAGAGTGGGGACTTCATCAAGAAGTCTTCGCGCAGATTGCAAGTCGGTGGGAACTGCCACAGGTGGACATGATGGCATCCCGCCTCAACAAAAAGCTACAGAGGTATTGCGCCAGGTCAAGAGACCCTCAGGCGATAGCTGTAGACGCACTAGTGACACCGTGGGTGTTCCAGTCGGTTTATGTGTTTCCTCCTCTTCCTCTCATACCCAAGGTGCTGAGAATCGTAAGAAAAAGAGGAGTGAGAACATTACTCATTGTTCCGGATTGGCCAAGAAGGACTTGGTATCCAGAACTGCAAGAAATGCTCACAGAGGACCCATGGCCTCTGCCTCTAAGACAGGATCTGTTGCAACAGGAGCCCTGTCTGTTCCAAGACTTACCGCGGCTGCGTTTGACGGCATGGCGGTTGAACGCCGGATCCTAGCAGAAAAAGGCATTCCGGATGAGGTTATTCCTATGCTGATAAAGGCTAGGAAGGACGTGACGACTAAACATTATCACCGTATATGGCGAAAATATGTTGCTTGGTGTGAGGCCAGGAATGCCCCTACAGAGGAATTCCAGCTGGGCCGTTTCCTTCGCTTCCTACAGTCGGGAGTGACTTTGGGCCTAAAATTGGGGTCCATTAAGGTCCAGATTTCGGCCCTATCCATTTTCTTTCAAAAAGAACTGGCTTCTCTTCCTGAAGTTCAGACGTTTGTAAAGGGTGTGCTGCATATTCAGCCCCCGTTTGTGCCTCCAGTGACACCTTGGGATCTTAACGTGGTGTTGTTTCCTGAAGTCACACTGGTTTGAGCCACTTAAAACCGTGGAGTTAAAATATCTCACGTGGAAGGTGGTCATGCTATTATCCTTGGCTTCGGCTAGGCGTGTGTCAGAATTGGCGACTTTGTCACATAAAAGCCCCTATCTGGTTTTTCATATGGACAGGGCAGAATTGCGGGCTCGTCCGCAATATCTGCCAAAAGTGTGTCATCTTTTCATATGAACCAACCTATTGAGGTGCCTGTGGCTTCTCGTGACTTGGAGGATTCCGAGTTACTAGATGTAGTCAGGGCTTTCAAGGTTTATGTAGCCAGAACGGCTAGAGTCAGGAAAACTGAGTCGCTGTTTATCCTGTATGCATCCAACAAGCTGGGTGCTCCTGCTTCAAAGCAAACTATTGCTCGCTGGATCTGTAACACGATTCAGCAGGCTCATTCTGCGGCTGGCTTGCCGCTTCCAAAATCAGTAAAAGCCCATTCCACTAGGAAGGTGGGCTCTTCTTGGGCGGCTGCCCGAGGGGTCTCGGCATTACAGCTTTGCCGAGCGGCTACTTGGTCAGGTTCAAACACCTTTGCAAAGTTCTACAAGTTTGATACCCTGGCTGAGGAGGACCTTGTGTTTGCTCATTCGGTGCTGCAGAGTCATCCGCACTCTCCCGCCCGTTTGGGAGCTTTGGTATAATCCCCATGGTCCTTACGGAGTCCCCAGCATCCACTAGGACGTTAGAGAAAATAAGATTTTACTTACCGGTAAATCTATTTCTCGTAGTCCGTAGTGGATGCTGGGCGCCCGTCCCAAGTGCGGACTTCTTCTGCAATACTTGTATGTAGTTATTGCTTAAATAAGGGTTATGTTATGACTGCATCAGGGTTATCCGATGCTCTGTTGTTGTTCATACTGTTAACTGGGTAAGTTTATCACGAGTTATACGGTGTGATTGGTGTGGCTGGTATGAGTCTTACCCTGGATTCCAAAATCCTTTCCTTGTACTGTCAGCTCTTCCTATGTCCCTCCTCCTTAACTGAGGTCTGGAGGAGGGACATAGAGGGAGGAGCCAGTGCACACCAGTATCCTAAATCTTTCTTAAAGTGCCCTGTCTCCTGCGGAGCCCGTCTATTCCCCATGGTCCTTACGGAGTCCCCAGCATCCACTACGGACTACGAGAAATAGATTTACCGGTAAGTAAAATCTTATTTTACCACTTTAATTTTGAGCGTGACTCCAAATCCAGACCTCCATGGGTTAATAAATTTGATTTCCATTGATAATTTTTGTGGGATTTTGTTGTCAGCACATTCAACTATGTAAAGAACAAAGTATTTTATAAGAATATTTCATTCATTCAGATCTAGGATGTGTTATTTTAGTGTTCCCTTTATTTTTTTGAGCAGTGTATTTTAACTTCATAACCTACCGTCCCAGATTACTCAATTAATTTGCATATGTTTAAAAGATTTGCTTCTAAACAACCAGCGCAGGTCCTCGTTAACGACAGCCATGCTACAGATGCAGCATGGCTGCTGTTACCCCCGACGTCGCTGCCTGTCCCTGCCGCATCGGCAAGTGTGTACGCACTTGCCGATGCCGCCCCCCCCCCCCCCCCACACGGGTCCCCGCCTCCACCAATATTGGCGTCAGCTGTTATCGGCTAGTGTGTACTAGGCTTAGGTCTTATTTACACATATATTCTTCATAATAAGAATAAATTATTGCCACTGGTGCTTGCCACCTTTTATATACATGGTGTCACACTGGGTGTATTGCACATAGGAACGGATCATCGGTGAACCTATTCACTTGTAACAATCATGCTCCAAATAGCTTTTTGACAGTGAATAGTGTGTGCATCGTAGGAGACAGTAAGCACGCTACACGTGTTTCACAACCAGCTTTGTCAGGCAAACTTTCCTTTCCGCCATTTTTCTCCCCATTTTTTAGATTTGTTCTTTCATCCACTGCTCTCAAGACTCAGTGTACAGTTGATGTGGATGTATGCAGTTGAGTTACCGGCAGTCGGGATCCCAGTTGTCAGGATACCGATGCCGGGATCTCAACCACTGACAATGTTGACAGCCGGAATCCCGGCTAACGGGCTGTCCACGACACCCATAGATAGTTACATAGTTGTTGAGGTTGAAAAAAGACAAATGTCCATCGAGTTCAACCTGTATTATAATTATTTTTTAATATTAATTAAATGCTGTATCCTTGGATATTTTTTTCCTCTAGGAATTTATCTAATCCATTTTTAAACTTACTGATTGAGTCCACCATTACTACCTTCTCTGGCAGAGAATTCAAAATCCTTACTGTTCTTACTGTGAAGAACCCTTTTCTCCGTTGTGTATGGAATTTTTTTTTTTGTTTTACTTCTAACCTCAGGGGGTGTCCTCGTGTCCTATGTAGTGTTTTTTTGATAAACATATCGTTTGATAAATCCTTGTATTGTCCCTTAATGTATTTAAAAATATTAATAATGTCTCCTCTCAGTCGCCTCTTTTCCAGTGTAAACAAATCTTACCTTTTAAGTCTTTCCTCATAATCCAGTGCCTTTAACCCCTTAACCAATTTAGTGGCTCGCCTCTGAACCTTTTCGAGTTCAAAGATATCTTTTTTATAGTGAGCTGCCCAGAACAGTACACAATATTCCAGATGTGGCCGCACCAATGATTTATACAGTGGCAGAATTATACTCTCATCCCTTGTCTCCATACCCCGTTTTATTCATGCTAACACCTTACTTGCTTTTGTTGCTGCATTTTGACATTGCGTACTGCTACTAATGGGCCTTACACACTGGTCGATACCAGTGAAAGATATGAACGATCTCGTTCATTAATGAACAAGATTACGTTTATATCTTTCAGTGTGTAAGCACCAGCGATGAACGATGCGTGGCCCCGCGCTCGTTCATCGCTGGTACCAGTTTGTTTCAACATGCAGGCCAATATGGACAATCTCGTCCATATTAGCATGCAGTGCTATGGAGCCGGGTGACGGGGGGAGAGAAGAAACTTCACTCCTCCCGTCGCCTCCACCCCGCCGCCGGGTCGGCCGTCGGGCAGCTTGGCGGAGGGTAGCTAGGTGTGTAGGGCCCTTAAGTTTATTGTTGATGAGCACTCCCAAATCTTTTTCAACTACTGTTATCCTAACATTTTCCCCCATTTAGTTTATAGGCTGCCTGAATGTTCTTAGTCCCAAAGTGCGTAACTTTACATTTGTCTGTTTTGAACCTCAATCTCCATTTATCCGCCCAGACCTCAAGTCTAGATAAGTCATTCTGTAGAGACTCCACATCCTTGTATGAATGAATTACTCTACATAGCTTAGTATCATCTGCAAAAATTGACACTGTGCTTTCCAGTCCCTCTCCTAGGTCATTAATGTGTATGTTAAACAACAATGGTCCGAGTACTGAACCCTGCGGTATTCCACTGGGCACTGAAGCCCACTCAGAGTACATCCCATCAATCCCCACTCGCTGTTCCCTATTGAACAGCCAATTATTCACCCAAGTACAAATAGTGTCACCTACCCCAAGCTCCCTTAATTTGAGGATTTGTCTCTTATGTGGAACTTAGTGTCCCAGGATCCGTCCTCTGCTGGTGCGGCTGCCTGCGCCGCTCTGTGGCCGCACGGGGACGTGGCGGGAGTGACGGTTTCTGGAGGCTGGAGGGACGACCTAGTGGCCTGCAGCTTCCTGTTGTGTCTGCAGTGCTGGGACTGGCCATGTTGGAGACCAAGGGCAGCACCAATGAGCGTGATGGGTGAGTGTCAGCCAGTCCTGTTTTCCTGCTGCCTATAAATAGGCTGGGATTATTGCATTCCGTGCTGGTGCTTTGTTGTGATTACTCTGTGCCTTAGCTCTGTGCTCCCGCAGTTTGTTCTGTGTGTCTCTTGTTAATTGGTCCCGTCAGGCTCTCCGAGTTCTCAGCCGACTCTCGCTGCACAACGCTCGCCTGCTCTCCAGTGTGCGGTCCCGGTCAACCGCTCTCCCCCCGGTGCTTTCGGATTCTGCATGATTTTCGTGGTGGTTCGCCAGCTTCAGCCTGTGCTCTTCATTCACGTCCTCACATCATCCAGCAAGTTCTTCATTCAGGTCCTCAACCAACCAGTCTTCACAGTTCTTCATTCACGTCTTCGCATCATCTTGCAACCAGTCTTCACAGTTCTTCATTCACATCTTTGCATCATCCTACAACCAGTCTTCACAGTTCTTCATTCACATCTTCGCATCATTCTGCAACCAGTCTTCACAGTTCTTCGTTCACGTCTTCGTATCATCCAGCAACCAGTCTTAATTGTTCTTCATTCACGTCTTCGCATCATCCAGCAACCAGTCTTCACAGTCCCACATTCATGTTTTCACATCATCCGGCTAACAGTCTACACAGTTCTTCAACCTTGCCTTCGCATCACTCAACAACTCAACTCCACAGTCTTGTCTTTATATCAGCCTAAGTATATTCCTCACAGTTCTTCAATCTCGGCCTCGTATCATTCAGTGACTTCATTCCCTGCTGTTTCCCAATCCTGAACTAATTAGTCTCAGTCTTCCTATAGTCTCATTGTGATCTGTTATCCTTAATAAATATAAGAAAAGGAATTCTCTTCATCCTTCTTGTTTACAGCACTCAGGGGCATCTGCTCCTTCGGTTGGTCAGAGTCCAGCGGATCCACAAACACAGCCTGTTCTGACAATTAGTCTCTTATGTGGAACTTAATTAGAGTGGAAATAGATTTTGTGGCGAGCCACTGAGCCCGTAGCGTGGCGCGTGCAGCGAGCCCGCACAAGGACTCTTTGCGCTCGCCCCACTGCCAGCTTGCTGACTATCGTGATGCCGATGTCTGTATACTGGCAGCCGGTATCCTGATTGTCTGTATATCCAACTGATCCCGACGTGGAGTGACTTTACAATAGTATATTTCATGAAGGAGTTGTAAAAACTTTAGAACACTTTCTAAGAGATGATCCAGAGATAACAGAAGCTAAACACATGTGTCTTAGATTGTATTCATTATGTACTTTCTAAAACTTTTTTAAGTTCCAGAATTCCTATTTTGTTTAACAAAGCGGGACAGCTATGGGGATGCCTCCTGCAACACATTTTGCTAATCTACATTAGAATAAATATTGACAATCCGTTAAAGAAAAAATGTAATTATTTAAAATATTTATTAATGGTATTGTATTGTGTGTAATGGGTCTAAAACAGAATTTAAGTATTTAGGTATTTCACGGGTAATGATTTTAATTTAAAATTGACATCAAATTTTGAGAACAATATAGTAATAGCTATCTCTACATTATGATAGTGGTCATTTAGAAACCTGGAAAATAAATATTCTGTTTTCTCAATTTAGTTGAGTAAGAAGTAAATGTTTTGGTAAATGTTTTGATGAAAAAATATATACAATACCCAGAAAAGATAATAAAACCAAATTAGGATTATGTGGAAAAACTATACAGATTAGATTGTTAGGGTCTATAGAGAGAAAGTTGATAAAGTAATCAGATTTTTTTAAAATAAATATTAGGGTATTTTAAAATGAGTGTTTTGAACGGTGCTATTCCAGAATAACCAAATGAATTGTTTAGCTCGCAGTAATTTCCATGACAGAGACTCTGGTTCTTGCATTGAAACAAGTAAGTAGACATTCTCACCTCTGCATTCATCTGAATCTCACAGCCACTAGGAAGCTGCAGCACTGATCCACAGTGCAGCACTGACCTCCGGTTCTTGGACAAGTGATCACATCACTATGTTTACAACCGCTGCATCGTCCCTTCAGGGAAACTGTAACAAGCACCCTGCTGCCCTTTCAGACTGGTTGAGCTCATTCAGTGTCATCCAGCATTGAGGATCATACTCTCTGCAGCACATTTCCCCTCCTGGAAGTATGGAAGAAAAGTATATAGGGAAGACAAACAGAATTAAAAATAAGAATCTTGAACACACAAGAAGTATTAAGCAAAATTTGGAGATTTATAGTGTATGGAGGCACTTCGCTGATGGCCAGAATTCATCTTTAGAGTGTTTCAGTTTTAGGGGTATAGAACATGACATTTTAGGTATTAGGCTATAAAGCTGTCCAAACGAGAAACCTTTGGGATGCTATATATACTCTTAATACCTATACTTCGTTTGGAATTAATGAAGGGTGTGATATTGTCCCTTTTATATATATATATATACTTTTTTATATTAGAATATTGTGTTTTTTTATGTACTTTTCAAAATACTAATTATGCACTTAGGAAGAAATATCTTTTGTAATTATGAATCAAACAGTGATCGATTCCCCTTTCCTGCCTTCACCCAATAATGTCTCCTACCTGCTTTCTTTAATATAAAATACAGTAAAGTATCTCTACTACATACAAATTTCAATTGTTCTGTTTTAAGGAAATGGTGATTTATGTTTCTCCAGTATGCTCTTCGTTGTTTCTCAGATGAAAGGATGTGATCAGTTTGGTACGTACATAATACTTTATAGATCTTTTACTTTTATTTGAAAGTAGAAATGTTTCAGTTGTTGTTTTGTCACTCTAATCCTTAATTATCATAACCTAATAATTTAAAAAAAAAAATTATTAATCTTAAGGTCTTCTAAAAACAAAAAAAACTACTTTTTTTTAACTATAAAACTAAACAAGTTTATTCACATGTCCACTTGAGTGGACATCATGCATCTGCAACATAAATAAAAATGACCCTAACAGTATATTAACCATCAAAGTTTTTATTTCTAATTAAATTATAATTTTTTAATTTTACCTTTTTGCAAAAAAAAAAAAAGCCAATGTCTGGTATGGTTCCAATTTGTTTTCATCATGTTTATTACTGTATATTTTCTCCAGAAAACAAAAAAAATCCTCTAAATTGAAAACAATAAATTTTTATGCCTATATATGGATATATTCATCCGAAAACAAAAATTTCCTCAGCATTTGGAAAACAGATATTTTCAATTACTTATGAGTTTACTTCATACCAAGAAAGTTAGCCATATTTTACAAACTGAATTTTATTTTAATGCTTGGTGTGAAAGCTGGAGTAGTACACTGGACACAAAGGGTTAAGACACTGCATGCAGATGTACTAGCATATTTTGCATCCGTAAGCTTTGGGGGTCATTCCGAGTTGATCGCTCGCTAGCTGTTTTTAGCAGCCGTGCAAACGCTATGCCGCCTCCCACTGGGAGTGTATTTTAGCTTAGCAGAAGTTCGAACGAAAGGATCGCACAGCGGCTACAAAATAATTTTGTGCAGTTTCAGAGTAGTTTCAGACCTACTCAGCGCTTGTGATGACTTCAGACTGTTCAGTTCCTGTTTTGACGTCACAAACACGCCCTGCGTTCGCCCAGCCACGCCTGCGTTTTTCCTGGCACGCCTGCATTTTTCCGAACACTCCCTGAAAACGGTCAGTTGACACCCAGAAACGCCCACTTCATGTCAATCACTCTGCGGCCAGCAGTGCGACTGAAAAGCTTCGCTAGACCTTGTGTGAAACTACATCGGCCGTTGTGAAAGAACGTCGCGCGTGCCTATTGCACCGCATACGCATGTGCAGAAGTGCCTTTTTTTGCATCATCGCTGCGCAGCGAACATTTTCAGCTAGTGATCAACTCGGAATGACCCCCTTTGTGCAGTAACTTCCCACACTGAACCTGATTTCAGGCGTGCCTTTGACACGGCCCTACACTTCAAAGGAGGTGGTGTCTCACTTGGTCTTCCTCTTCGATGTTACTCTATAAAACCAGCATTGATCAATGCTCGAGTAATGGATGCTGTGAAATCAAACTGATTCTTGTAATTGAATCCAGGCATTTGATACAGCAGCCATGTGTTTACACAAGTCACAACAAGAAAGTTAAAGAACACATGATTGTACCTCCTGTTTTTTCCATCTGGGTGGGTATATCACCACACTGATCCATGAGATCCTGTAACCATTGCCGTTCATGATTTGATTTCAACATAGTATATAAGTTTTAATACCTGTTTAGGGTCCCTTGAGGCCTAAGGAGATTGAACTCATGCTGAGATGGTTGTAACCTTTAAGGTCAAATAAGACCTAAATTGAGCGACCTACTTGTACATGTCATTGACTTTAGTGGACATCTAAGCTAGTACCTTATATGGTATTAACAAGAGACTGCTACCATCCAATACACTGACCATTAGAAAAGCAAAGCATTATGGGTCAATTCTAGACAAAGGGGCTTTAGAAATGGATGATGTGTCTTCAGGCACTGTGTCTTGGATATATATTAGAACTTACTCAGCATGTGTAAGACATGGGCACTGGTACTAGCCAGTGACTGGTATATCTTATTATGGGTAAATATCCAGCAGCAACACCTAGTTTATGTTATATAATGCAAAACCGAGACAACGAGCTTTAGTCTCAAACAGGACCTACAGAACTGCAAATGGAGCCTACTGTGTTTATTGACTGAGCCGAGCGAGCATTTGATGACGAATGACGGGTCTCCTCGGAATTTAATAAATCTTGGGTTAAGATGAATCAACAATGTTGTCTGATAATTTAGACAAAAGTTGATTATTACTCTTCTTTGTTATTTGTTACTTTTATAATAAAGTGTTTGTTGATTTATAATCACTCAATTGGTTACCTGGGAAACTATTTCCTGCAGTCCAATTTAGGCTATATCTTTCATGACTGCATGCTCAGGGATGGGAGGGGTGACATCACTGAACCATATTGTTCACTATATCGTTCAGCGTGTATGCACCTTATCTTTCATTCTGAAGCTGGGCAAATTTCAAGGGAAATCTTTATTTGTATTGGTTCAAAATCGTTTACGGTGTACCTGCCTTTAGAAGAATGAAAATCCTACACAATACAGATTCACGCTCCACCATGTAGGTGTTATACTACTATGTACCTAATCCTGTTTTAGACCGTTTTCAAGACAGATTAGTCATAGTGCAGCATACTCCTAGCATATCTCTAAAAGGAATGTCCATTGAGTGTTTGTATATATGTTTGTGTCGTCGTACATTTTTTACTACAAACTAAAACTTCATGCATTTGCATTTATAATGAAAGATCCATCTCTGTGGACATTTGTTATGTTCTCTTACGGGGGGGTGGGGGGGGGGGAGTGGCCCAACCTCTTCAAGGGTTAATGGTCCCGTTCCCCGCTGACAGGACACTAGCTCCTGAGGGAACTATTTGCACGTCCCACCACGGCAAACGTACATTCCCGAAGCACGCCGCCACCCCTAACAGAGCCAGAAGATCGAAGAGTGATGAGTACTAAGCCGGCGTCCCAGTTAGCGGGTCGCCAGCCATTATGGCGACATGAGGGTACAGAGATGCACGGCTTCTACGGGGGGCTGCGGAGTCTCCAGATTCAGTACACAGTGCAAGCGCACCGCTTCTGAGGGAGCGAACTGAGTCTAAGTACACTATGGGTGTACACAGTACCCAGACTGGCATTACAGACTGACTTAAAAGGCGTCTGACTCCATTTTAAGCACTAAAAATTACCTCAGCCAGTATAAAAAAGCGGGAAGACCGCGTGCCATTGACGGGGCAGGGCTTCACTATGAGCGCATCCAGCAGCTCACCAACGCCATTTTCCCTCTGCAGTGGACACAAACGCTGACTGACAGGGATGCGCAGCTCCTCCGGAGAGACTCCAGATTACTTCAGCGGTACCAGGGGCTCATAGCAGGGGGGGAGGGCTTACTAGTGTACTAAGTCCCGAATCTGGGTACTTAGTCTGCTACTCGGCTAAGCTTGACATTAGCAGTAAGGGCGCTGTGTGCTGGCTCCAGGCTATCTCTGTGTCTCTCTTGAAGGGCTCTTTGTGGGTTAATTGTGCATTTAACCTTTTCGTGTGTGTGTGTGTGTGTGCTGTCACAGTATGTAAAAGAGTGTGTTTCATATAAGGCACAGTGTTCCTCTTCTCCAGGGGGTTCACTGCAGTGTACTCAATGCAGTGCACCCTCCCAGACTAGCGGGGCAGAGCCAGCTTGGCTGGATTCCATTAGGGAAATGATTTCCAATATCTCTTCTAAATTGTCCCGCAATGAGAAAGAGACACAATGCTTAAGACAATTGATGACTGAGTTTATGAACAGAGACTCAGTACCCAAAACCAGTATCTCAGTCCCCTGCCATTTGTCCGCAAAAACGTCCTTTGGCTCATATCCGCCAGTCTGACGCTGATTAGGATGGGTCAGACATGGAGGAGAGGGAGGTGGACTCAGAGGTGGGGGAGGCTACTCTGTCACAGGGAATAGAGGCTCTCATAGAAGCTATCAGAGACATTCTGCATATCCCTGATAAGGTAAAAGAGGAGACTGAGGAATCTTATTTTAATATAAAAAGGAAATCCTCAGCCACTTTTCCTGTGTCAAAGGAACTAAATACCCTGTTTGAAGAACCGTGGGTTATCCTAATAGGAAATTTCAAATCCCTAAAAGGTTGATATCATTTTTTTCTTTTCCTCCCGTGGATAGGAAAAATGGGAAAATCCACCGATAGTGGATGCATCAGTATCCAGGCTGTCACTGAAAATTGTACTGCCTGTCCCGGGAGCAGCTTCCCTAAAAGACACGGCTGATCATAGAATTGAGAATACACTCAAATCTTTATATACAGCTGCTAGGGTGGCCCAGAGACCCACTATAGCATGTGGGTGGATTACTAAGGCCATCGCCAAATGGTTGGGTAACCTACTTGAGGGGTTAGGTACCTTGCCTCAGGGGGAAATTATTTTACTCCTGCAACATATACAGGACACTGCAAATTTTATAGTGGAAGTCATAAAATAAATAGGATTGCTTAATGCACGCACCACTGCTATGGCAGTGACAGAACGCAGAGGCTTATGGCTACGCCAGTGGACTGCTGACGCAGACTTCAGGAAAGGTGTGGAAGGCCTACCCTTCACAGGAGAGGTCTTATTTGGAGATGAACTAGACAAATGGATCTCCAAAGCTTCTGCGGGTAAGTCCACGTATCTTCCTTCTGCAGCTCCCCCAGCCAGGAAGGCCTACTCGGGACCTAATCTACAGTCCTTACGGACTGCCAAGTTTAAGGGCAAAACCAGAGGTTCTTCTACAGCCACCAGAGGTGCTAGAGGTAAACCACAAAAACCAGCAACTGCGGGTTCACAGGAACAGAGCTCAAGCTCTGCTTCCTCAAAGCCTTCAGCATGACGGTGGACCGCGATGCCTGGAAGACTGGCAGGTGGGAGCCCAACTAAAATTTTTCAATCACATCTGGACAACATCTTGTCAGGATAATTGGGTCATAGTTCTTATTTTCCATGGCTACAGACTGGAGTTTCAGGAGCTCTCACCTCACATATTCTTCAAATCAGGCTTACCAGTTTCACAGGAAGCAAGTATAACCTTACAGGACGCCATTCAAAAACTGGTACAGACTCAGGTCATTCTTCCAGTTCCACCTCATCTACAAAACAAGGGATATTATTCCAGCTTGTTTGTAGTGCCGAAACCGGACGGTTCGGTAAGACCGATTTTGAACCTCAAGTCGTTGAACCCGTACTTATGAGTGTTCAAATTCAAGGTGGAGTCTCTGAGAGCGGTGATCTCAGGTCTGGAGGAGGGGGAATTCCTAGTGTGTCTGGGTATCAAGGATGCGTACCTTCACATTCCGATCTGGCCGCCTCATCAGGCTTATCTATGGGTTGCACTGCAGGACTGCCACTACCAGTTCCAGGCCCTGCCATTTGATCTCTCCACGGCACTGAGAGTGTTCACCAAGGTGATTGCAGAGATGATGTTTCTACTCAGCAAACAGGGAGTGAGCATAATTCTGTACCTGGACGATCTTCTGATAAAGGCACCGGTTGTTGGATAGCATTGTCCTCTCAAACAGACTACTCCTGGATCACGGTTGGATTCTGAACTTACCAAAATCTCACCTGGAACCGACGCAGAGGCTCTCCTTCTTGGGAATGATACTGGACACAGAGTCTCTGAGAGTGTTCCTACCCTTGCAGAAGGCTATGGAAATCCAGTCGATGGTTCGGGCTATCCTGAAGCCAACCCGGATCTCGGTGCATCTGTGCATTCGCCTTCTGTGGAAAATGGTGGCCTCTTACGAGGCGCTTCAGTACGGAAAGGTTTCATGCGAGGCCCTTCCAGCTAGATCTGTTGGACAAATGGTCCGGATCGCATCTTGACATGTACCAGAGGATCTGTCTGTCGGGATTCAGAATTGGATTCTGCTAACCACAGACGCATGCCTCAGGGAGCAGTCACCCAGGGGTTGCAGTTTCAAGGAAGATGGTCAAGTCTGGAAGTCGTCCTTCCAATAAACATCTTGGAATTCAGGGCAATGTACAACGCCCTTCTGCAGGCCTTACCTCTACTTCGGAATCAGGCCATTCAGGTCCAGTCAGACAATGTAACGGCGGTAACGTACATAAACCGACAGGGCGGAACAAAAGGCAGAGCAGCAATGTCAGAGGTGTCAAGAATTCTATGGGCGGAAAAACACGCCGTGGCGTTGTCGGCGATCTTCATTCAGAGTTGACAACTGGGAAGCAGACTTCCTCAGCAAACACGACCTGCACCCTGGGGAGTGGGGCCTCCAGTCGGTGGTGTTCCGGTGGTTAACACGTTGGTGGGGATACCCGCAGATCGACATGATGGCCTCTCGACTCAACAAGAAGCTCAAGCGCTATTGTTCCAGGTCGAGAGACCCACAAGCAGTTGCCGCAGACGCTCTGACAACTCCGTGGGTCTACCAAATGGTGTATATGTTTCCGCCACTTCCTCTGATCCCAAGATTCTAAAAAGAATAAAAAGGGAAAAGGTTCAAGCAATCCTCATTGCTCCAGACTGGCCTCGAAGGGCCTAGTACGCGGATTTTCTCGAGATGCTTATATAGATCTGTGGCCTCTACCTCTTTGCGAGGATCTTCTGCAACAGGGCCCGTTTGTCTATCAAGACTTAACGCGGCTATGTTTAACGGCATGGAAGTTGAACGGCTGATTCTAGCCAGAAGAGGGATTCCTGACAAGATCATCCCGACTATGATCTAAGCCAGGAAGGGGGTAACGTCAAAACATTACCAACGTATATGGAAGAAGTACGTCTCTTGGTGTGAGAGCAGACAATATTCCGTGGTGGAATTTCATCTGGGACGTTTCCTGCTTTTTCTGCAGTCGGGAGTTGATGTGGGCCTACGCCTAGGTTCCATTAAAGTCCAGATTTTGGCTTTGTCCATTTTCTTTCAGAAACAGTTGGCTTCTCTCCCTGAGGTCTAGATGTTCTTGAAAGGTGTTCTGCACATCCAACCTCCCTTTGTGCCTCCCACGGCACCTTGGGATCTCAATTTGGTGCTGCAGTTCCTCCTATCGGACTGATTTGAACCGTTACAGGAGGTGGACATAAAGTACCTTTCGTGGAAGACCATCACACTGTTGGCCTTGGCCTCAGCAAGACGTATGTCGGAGCTAGGGGCGTTGTCTCACAAGAGTCTCTACTTAATTTTCCATGAGGACAGAGCTGAACTCCGGACTAGTCAGCAATTTCTTCCTAAGGTGGTGCTTTTCACTTCAACCAACCTATTGTGGTTCCGGCTGTGACGGACACCTGTGCTACTTCATAGTCTTTGGATGTTGTGAGGGCTTTGAAGGTGTATGTAAAGATTACAGCTCGTCACAGAAAGTCCGACTCACTGTTCATTCTCTATGATCCCAATAAAATTGGGTGTCCTGCTTCAAAGCAGTCTTTCGCACGCTGGATTAGGCTCACTATCCAGCATGCTTATTCCACGGCAGGATTGCTGGTTCCGAAATCTGTACAAGCCGACTCTACTAGGTCGGTGGGTTCTTCTTGGGCGGTTACCCGGGGTGTCTCGGTTTTACAGCTCTGCCGAGCAGCTACTTGGTCAGGTTCGAACACATTTGCAAAGTTTTAGAAGTTCGATACTTTGTCCTCTGAGGACCTTCAGTTTAGTCAATCAGTTCTGCAGGAACCTCAGCAATCTCCCACCTGGTTTGGGAGCTTTGGTACTTCCCCATGGTACTAAATGGATTCCCAGTATCCTCTAGGACATACAGTAAGAGAAAATAGGATTTTAATTACCTACCGGTAAATCCTTTTCTCGCAGTCTGTAGAGGATACTGGACTCCCGCCCGGTGCTTCCTTCTTCCTGCACTGTTACTTGTTTAAGTATTGTGGTTTGTTCAGGTGTTGCTGTTCATGTTTCAAGTTTGGTTAGCATGGCTTTCCTATTGGGGGTAATTCCAAGTTGATCGCAGTAGGAATTTTTTTAGCAGTTGGGCAAAACCATGTGCACTGCAGGGGGGGCAGATATAACATTTGCAGAGAGAGTTAGATTTGGGTGGGCTATTTTGTTTCTGTGCAGGGTAAATACTGGCTGCTTTATTTTTACACTGCAATTTAGATTGCAGATTGAACTCACCACACCCAAATCTATCTCTCTCTGCACATGTTATATCTGCCCCCCCTGCAGTGCAGATGGTTTTGCCCAACTGCTAAAAAAAATTCCTGCTGCGATCAACTTGGAATTACCCCCATTGTTCTGTGTGCTGGTTCGTAATCTCACCACTTTCCTTATCCTTCAAAGTATGTCCGTCTCCTCGGGCACAGTTTCCTAGACTGAGTCTGGTGGTAGAGGCATAGAGGGAGGAGCCAGCGCACACTATCAAATTCTTAAAGTGCCCAAGGCTTCTAGTGGACCCGTCTATACCCCATGGTACTAAATGAATTCCCAATATCCTCTACGGACTACGAGAAAAGGATTTACCGATAGGTAATTAAAATCCTATTTTTAAATGTAATATATTGTTGACATAGTTGAAATGTGTACAAGCAGCATGTATATACCCTCATATCCCTTATATAATGGGTCAGGGGGAAATGATAAGTCCCCCCCTGCTGCAGCTCGGGGGACATGTTCCCCCTCCTCGCACTTTTGGTTTATGTAGCATGCGTTCCAGAGTGCTGTTCGTGCAGCATTCTGGAGCACAGAGCGGGATATGTGCGGAAGAGACTTCCTCCTGGTCAGCAAAAGCCCAGATGTTATGGTTGCATCCTATGCGATTGTGTAGTGTAAGTGGTTAATCCTATGGCGGACAGGTGTGTGCATAGAAAGAAAAAAACCATAGTGCCTAGCTCAATCAGTGGGATCGCGGGGCCTAATTCAGATCTGATCGCAGTAGCAAATTTGTTCGCTAATGGGCAAAACCATGGCCCTCATTCCGAGTCGTTCGCTCGGTATTTTTCAACGCATCGCAGTGAAATTCCGCTTAGTGCGCATGCGCAATATTCGCACTGCGACTGCGCCAAGTATCTTTGCTATGAAGAAAGTATTTTTACTCACGGCTTTTTCATCGCTCCGGCGATCGTAATGTGATTGACAGGAAATGGGTGTTACTGGGCGGAAACACGGCGTTTTATGGGCGTGTGGCTGAAAATGCTACCGTTTCCGGAAAAAACGCAGGAGTGGCCGGAGAAACGGGGGAGTGGTTGGGCGAACGCTGGGTGTGTTTGTGACGTCAAACCAGGAACGACAAGCACTGAACTGATCGCACAGGCAGAGTAAGTGTGGAGCTACTCTAAAACTGCTAAGTAGTTTGTGATCGCAATATTGCGAATACATCGGTCGCAATTTTAAGATGCTAAGATACACTCCCAGTAGGCGGCGGCTTAGCGTGTGTAACTCTGCTAAATTCGCCTTGCGACCGATCAACTCGGAATGAGGGCCCATGTACACTGCAGGGGAGGCAGATATAACATGTGCAGACAGGGAGTTAGATTTGGGTGGGTTATTTATCTTACGTCCTAAAGGATGCTGAGGTCCACATTAGTACCATGGGGTATAGACGGGTCCACCAGGAGCCACTGGCACTTTAAGAGTTTGAGACTGTGGGCTGGCTCCTCCCTCTATGCCCCTCCTACCAGACTCAGTTTAGAAAATGTGCCCGGAGGATCCGGTCACAGCTAGGGGAGCTCTCCAGAGTTTCTCTAGTAAAGTTTATTTTAGAGTTTATTATTTTACAGGGAGGCTGTTGCCAGGGGGCTGCTGGCAACAGCCTCCCTGCTTCGTGGGACTAAGAGGGGGGAGTAGTGTCCACCCTGCAGGGTCTGAGCCACTATCTCCGCTGACAGGACAATGAGCTCCTGAGGGGATAGATCGTTCCCCGCCATAGATGATTGCTCACCCCAGCAGCATGCCGCCACCCCCTTACAGAGCTGAAGATCAGTGGCGAGTGAGTCACCGACCCCCCTAGCAAGCGGGGGAGCCGGTGTGAAGATGGCGGCATCAGGGTAGGAGCGCAGTATTAACTGCGCTCCGGAGGCTCATAGGTACGTAGTGGAGCGCTCTGAGCCAGCGCCTATACCCTACACTGGTCACACAGCCTGTCGGGGTCCCGGGATCTCAGCCAGCATAAATCCTCAGGCCAGTATAATCCTAGGAAGAGCGGGAAGACAGCGCCATTTTGGGGGCGGAGCTTCTCAGAGCGGACCCAGCAGCGTTCAGCGCCATTTTCCTGCCTGCACAGCGCTGTCCAGGAAGAGCAAGTCCCTCCAAAACAACCCCAGCTATCTCTCACAGCACCAGGGGGTTGTAGAAGGGGGTAGGGGGGGGGGGGGCTGCAAAACGACTGTGTAAACTATTAAGGTCCACAGTCAGCGCTGATAGGGGGTCTCCCTTTATATTAAAAGCGCTGTGTGTGGGTTGGCTGCAATCTCTGTGTGTCTCTTGCCATTCTTGGGGGTGAAACTCTCTGTCCTCCCCTGTGTGTGTGAAGTGTCTGTGGTCTCCATTAAACAATGTCCAGGAACTCTGTGTCATATGCTGCAGAGGATATGTCCTATCAGGATGATCCCATTCCATGTAATCAGGATTGCACTGGTTTAGCACAGATTCCAGCAAGGGAGCCTGAGTGGTTATCCTCTATCAAATCTATGATTTCTCAGATTTCAAATAGGGTTGCACAAAATGAATCTGCAACTTAGGCTTTACAGAACTCTGTGGCAGTCTGGCCCAGTTCTGGTACTGTACATCAGGGCTCCCCGCTGTATATTCACATAAACGTGCCCTTGCACAGATCATGCAGGATGATACCGATTCTGATACTACAGACGTGATGGGGATGTGTTGCGGGGGGCAGCATCTCTTGCAAAAGGGGTGCAGTTGATGATAGAGGCTATTAGGGATGTGTTGAATATTGCTGATACAACACCGTGACCCGAGCAGGTTGAGGAAGATTACTTCACTGAAAATAAGAAAGCCTCGCTAACCTTCCCTGCGTCAAAGGAATTAAATGCTATTTTTGAAAAGGCTTGGGAAAACCCGGATAAAAAATTCCAGATACCTAAAAGGGTTCTGGTAGCGTTTCCTTTCCCGGTAGAGGATAGGAAAAAATTGGAAAACCCACCTATTGTTGACGCGTCACTATCCAGGCTCTCAAAAAAGGTGGTCTTACCTGTTCCAGGATCTACTGCCTTGAAAGAGCCGGCTGATCGTAAAATTGATAATACACGAGGGGCGTGGCCAGGCTGTGGAGAGGGGTAGACGTGCTAATCCAGTGCTCCTGACCACGAATACCTTTATTACCCTCTTGGCACCTGTTACAGTCCTGTAATTTACACTTCTGGGCTGACGAGCCCCTGCTGATTGCGGTACGGTGGGTTGCGGAGCCGGCGGGTGCCCCTGAGACCCGTGCGGGAGTGGTGCGGCGCCCGGACCGGAAGTGCCGCGGCGAGATCGGGAACGGAAACGCGGCGGTGGATCAGGGTCTCCGGCTGTCTACCCACAGTGCGGTCTCCTCACCTGCAGCGAGCCGGCGGATTGCGACCCCACTGAGTGGCCGGACGGGGCGGGAGAGCGGGTCCGCGCCTGCCCTGCTCGATCCGTCCGCGGCTGTCACTGCCGCTGTAACTAGCCGGACTGCGGGCACTAGACCCGGCGGAGGCGGTCGTGGCCACAGGAAACAAACCCACTGACACCACCAGTGAAACTGGAGGACATTTCCTCTTCCTTCCCCAGAGGCCTGTGACAGGAATACAAAGCCGCCATCTTGCTCCCTGGCAAGCAGCCGGAGCAGAGGTAATGCTGCACTGCACCTCACTCTCCTCACTCCTGCAAGCTCACATATTTCTCTGATCCCTATATCTGAGACTCCCCATTGCCCCTTCCTTGTATGTGCATATAAAGCACCCATTGAGAGAGCCCATTCATCAATATAGTGCAGAGCATTCTGAAGCTGCCCTTAACCCTTCATACTCCCCTGGCGGAATACCCCTGCATAGTACCCGGCTACTGGGTGCCATGGGAGGTTTCGCCTGTGGTCAATCCGGGCTGATGTGACCTCTGATGTGATGCTTGGAACTCTCCCCCACTCCTGATGCTGTGATCCCGCCTTCGGCACATATATCGAACCGACATAGGTATCTCTATCCTCCTTCTCCCGATTTCTCTTGTCAACAACTACTGCGGTGAAGCACACCCCCTGAGATCATGCCTAAATGCCAAAAGGACCCGACCCCGGTCCGTCCGGTCGCTTTCTTTAAGCAGTCGCCGACGTCCCAGAGCCTAAAAGGCCCTGCTGTACCGGACCCCCTATTTAAGCAACCCCATGGGGGTGCTGATGCATCAGGGTCTTCCCAGTGTGACTCCAACAAAACTCTCTCAACTGGATGATGACGCACCCCTCACACTCGGATCGATGCGGCAACTCTTGGCTTCCTTTAAGGATGATATTTCGATGGAAGTTAAGACGGCGCTCCAGAGCTGCCAACAGACGGTGGATGCCATAGGCCACCGTACGGACCATCTCGAGAAAAAGTGCGAGGAGGTGGTGCAGTCTCATAATGAGGTGATTAATCAATTGGAAGAGCTACAAGCCGAGGTCGCCAACCTTAGGAGGAAGACATGTGACCTTGAGGACAGGTCACGCCGTAACAATGTAAAACTCCGTGGCATTCCTGAAACGGTCTCCAACTCAGAGTTAAAACAATTCGCAACGGATCTCTTTATGGCTCTTCTCCCTACCAACTCTATCAATGACTTCCTCATCGACCGTATCCATCGACTGCCGAAGGCTATAAATGCCCCGAAGGACGCTCCGAGGGACACGCTGATGAGGATGCACTACTTCCATGTCAAGGAACAAATCCTTCGGGCAGCTATGCGCCTGGATCTACCGCCTACGACCTTGGGGGGATATACAAGTGTACGGAGACCTATCAGCGGCTACCTTAGCTATGAGACGCTCGTTTTATCCGGTAACTACAGCACTGAGGAGAGCTGATATCCTTTATCCTTTCCCGACGAAATTGCTAGTGAGGCGCAACGGTGTCATGCACGAGATAGTCTCGCCGGAGGCTGGTTTGCAACTACTAGATTCTTGGAAGAGGGAGGATTCCCCTGACTCGGCACCTGCATCCATTAAATTGGCTCAAGAGTGGTCCATGGTCGGCAAATGACTTTAGAGACTATCTAACGCACCCAGGTTGTATGTTATTGTCGGACTTGTCCTTCTTGTTCCTTATTATAGGTCTTCACGATAGGACTTATGTTTATACGTAAATGTGGTATATGTTTCAATTAAGCTGTTTACATTGAACTATCTTTGCTATAACTATGCTGACTACTGTGTGCCCTGCATTCCCCCAGAGGGATCTCTTTGCTTTTCTTTAACAAACTTTTTTCTCATATACAATTTTTTTGTATTTGACACTATTCTGCACAGGTCCTACCAATGTCCGGGAGGAGACATCTAGCCTATGTCGCTTCGATATGGTTATATTTGTTTTGTCGGTTCTAGGAGTGGGGGGGAGGGGGATATCTCCCCGCACCTCGCCACGACCCTATGTGTTGCCTATTTCGGCAACCCTGTTTGGCACCCTTGGGGTGCCCGTTCTTTTTTTTCCCCTCTTACTAATTCTCCTACCCTCCCTGTCTTCCCCATCTCTCCAAGTTCTAGTACACAGAGACCCACGCCGGACTTGCAACATAGTTTATATGTATAGAGTGATCTTTGCATTATTTAGAGTTATGCCTAATGGTTAAGTTCTTTTCTTAAACGTGAAGGGGCTGAATTTGCCCAATAAACGAAGATTGGCCCTGCGCCATTTTGCTAAATGTAGGGCGCACGTGGTGGCCGTACAGGAGACCCACTTCATGTCGCTGTCGCCCCCCGCCCTTACAGATAGCAAATATCCCACTTGTTATACGTCCAATGGCCCGAAGAAAAAGGCTGGGGTGGCTATTTTATTCTCTAGTACCTGTGATTTTACTCTAGATCATCAAATTAAAGACCAGGAGGGTAGATATCTTATTCTGACAGGTAAATTGGATGACAGGCTGGTCACCATAGCTACGCTGTACGCCCCGAATACTAAACAAATGCCCTTCTTCCGAAAATTCTTCAGAACACTTCAGAGACATCTATCAGGTGCCTTGCTATTGCTGGGGGATTTTATCATGGTTCCTGATCCCACGGTAGATAGATCCTTCACCCGCCCCACCTCCAGCACGGGCTCGCTGCGCGATAGCTCTCAAGCTTTTCGGAATTTATTATATGAATATGGTCTCTACGATGTCTGGAGGGCTAAGAACCCGACCTGTAGAGATTATTCGTTCTTCTCCCCAGTGCATGGATCTTTCTCTAGGATAGATTTAGCAATATCGGATAAATTGACCCTCCAGTAAGTTTCGAAGGCTTCTATCCTGACAGTTGCGTGGTCCGATCACTCAGCTCTCTCTATCCATTGGAATCTCCGCCGCGTGCGGACCCGCCCTACCCTATGGCGCCTTGGGGAATAACTCCTCTCAAATGCGGAGGCTAACCGGTCTATTGCTCAGGCCCTCTCCCTGTACCTTGACACCAACGGACCAACTGACACGTCCATTTTCACACACTGGTGTGCCCTTAAGGCGGTAGTTAGGGGAGCGGCTATTCAGGCGGCTGCCTATATCCGTAGGACCTCTCGAGAACACCAATTAGAACTTGAAACTCGTTTTAAAGATCTAGAATCCCTACTCAAACTGAGCCCTTCTAATAAGAAATTATATCGGGACCTGCTTCGGGTCAGAGATGAGTTGAATAAAGTAGCTCTCACAGAGGTCCATAAGAATCTTTTCCGACTGCAACAAAAGTTTTATACACAGGGGGACAGAGCAGGTAGAATGCTTGCACGCAAGCTGAGGGGGAAAACTGCTAAAGAGAGAGTGAAATACATTTTCAATTCGAATAATATCAAAATATCCGACCCGTCGGATATTGCCGACTCCTTCGCCACATATTACTCCTCCCTATATAATTTAAAAGACGATGTTTCTATCCCACAACCCACGCCGGCTGTCATTGAGGCCTTTTGGGAAGATGCTCATCTCCCCTCTGTTGACTCATCTACTTTACAGGCTTTAATCCAACCCTGGTCTTCTACAGAAATTACTCAAGCTATAGATTCACTTCCGTTAGATAAAGCTCCAGGCCCTGATGGGTTTATCAATAAATTCTATAAATGCTTCAAAGATTCCCTTACCCCTGTTTTGAACGGAGTCTATAATCATGCTTCCTCTGTCGGGAATTTCCCGGTTGAAATGTTGGAAGCTCGTGTAGTTGCCTTTCCCAAACCAGGGAAAAATCCCACTATGATGTCTAACTATCGTCCCATAGCTCTATTAAATACTGATTTGAAAATCTATGCGAAATTAGTAGCTAACAGGCTTAACCCCCTGCTCCCGTCGCTAGTCCACTGCGATCAAGTGGGGTTTGTCCCGGGAAGACAGTCCCCAGATAACACTAGGCGAGTAATAAATGTGCTAGACGCCTTCTCTGCGTCTGATTCTCCTCTACTGCTGTTGTCGTTAGACGTGGAGAAGGCGTTTGACCGCCTACACTGGGGGTATCTACAGGCGGTTCTTTGTAAATTTGGTCTTACTGGTAGGGATCTCTCCTCCATCTTGGCTTTGTACTCCCGCCCCTCGGCAAGAGTGTGTGTGAATGGACTCCTCTCCTCCCCTTTTCAGATCACGAATGGCACACGCCAAGGGTGCCCCTTGTCCCCGCTAGTATTTGCTCTGGCAATTGAACCATTAGCTGAGAAAATAAGATCTTCATCCTTGATTGCAGGAGTGGAATATCAGGGACAATCTCATAAGATTTGTTTATTTGCGGACAATGTCCTCCTGACGCTCACGACTCCCACTACCTCCCTGCGAGCATTACACACACTCTTGTCGGAATATTCAGCAGCATCCTATGATAAACTTAATAATACTAAGAAGGAGGCACTCCCTATCAATTTTCCACCCCCCCCTCTTATCTGCGCTGAAAGCTTCCTACTCATATTCCTGGCAGGATAGAAGCCTTAAATATCTGAGGATTCATATCACTCAGAAGCTGGACGACCTTCTCTCCGCTAACTACCCCCCGCTGCTACGCAAGCTTACAGCTCTGGTCTCGGACTGGATGATGCATCATGTCTCATGGTTAGGGCGTATAGCTGCACTGAAGATGACGATCCTCCCCATGCTCATATATCTATTCTGGGCCATTCCTGTCCTTCTACCTACCCATCTCTTGTCTAAATTTAATGCTATTTTCAACTCTTACGTATGGAAAGGTAAAAAAACGAGATTAGCCAGGAAAACAATGGTCCGGCCCAAACGGGAAGGGGGCCTGGCATATCCAGATTTACATTTCTACCAATTAGCATGCCGACTTGCGCAGATGGGAGCTTGGTATTCACGTCCTCCATATAAATCATGGGTCCAACTTGAACAAGGGCTAGTTGCCCCTCTCCCCCTTACTGATGTTTTACTACTCCCGAAGTCGGAGGGCAAGCTATTGACGAGCAGGTCTCTTTCGGTCCAATCTACCCGGAAGGCTTGGTTGGAAGTGGTGCATAGTGTTAGTGTTGTAACTCTCCCTACCCCTACTCTCTCACTGACGGGCATAGCCTCATTAATCCCTGATTTGAGATTTGATTCCTGGATTTTGAAGGGTATCCTATCTCTGCAGGATATAATGGTGAATAATACTCTTCTGTCCTTTGCCCAGATACAAGAAAGATTCCCGTTGCCACATGGGGAATTTTATAAATATTTACAACTCAGACATTGGCTCCACGGGGCCTCAGCACCCCCCCACTCGCTGTCCACCGTACCCAAACTTGTCCAGAAGTTTTTAGACGACGGGGAGGGCAGGGGTGGCATCACTAAATGGTACAACTACATTATCAACTCCCAATCATTGCTGACAGCCCCCTACCAGGCGAAATGGGAGATGGACCTTGGGTGTTCGATATCGGAGGACGACTGGGAGAAAATCTTTAGACCCTGTTATACAGTTTCTAAATGTATGTCACATATAGAACTATTTTATAAACTCACCCACCGATTGTATTTCACCCCTTCCCGCTTACATGCGATGCAATCCGCTACATCCAATCTGTGCTGGCGTAATTGTGGCGGGATAGGTACCCTAATACATATTTTCTGGGACTGCCCTGTACTAGCTCCGCTCTGGAACTCTGTCTTTCACCTCTTGGAACTAGTGCTGGGCCTTTACATACATCCCCATCCACGACTGGCTCTCCTTCACCTGTACTATGGCGATTTATCGCCGGGCAATCGATACATTTTAGGCCATATCCTTATTTCAACTAAATTATTGATTGCTCGCCAATGGCGTTCAGTCGGAGTTCCTCATATAAAAGCGATTGAGTTGGCTGTACAATCGCACTGCGAATTTGAGACAGCGAAAGTGGCTTATGCCCCTACCTCATCATGCCCACTGCTCCGCTGGTATTCGTGGTCTACCTATTGGTATAAACGCTTACCGGATCCTGCATACCCTCATGGTCCTTAGGACTTTATGTTTTCATGTTATTATATATTGATTGTTGATTGGGTTCTGCCACAAGTCTCTATCCGATGTGATGTTCTTTTTGTTATCCTCTATGCATTACTGTTTATTTTCTGTGGAACAATCTGTGTACCCCCCTAACCCCCCCTCCCCCCTTTTTTCTCTTCTGTACCCCTCCCCTTTTGACTTTGTTTACCCGTAAAATAATAAAAATGAATATTGGAAAAAAAAATATTTGATAATACACTCAAATCCATGTACACGGCTTCTGGGGCAATACTACGTCCCACTATTGCCAGTGCTTGGATTGCCAAAGCCATAGTAAAGTGGTCAGGCACATTACTTGAAGACTTGGATACTATGAAGAAATGTGATGTTGAATTGTTTTTACGTAACATTCAGGATTCGGCAAGATTTCTGGTAGAATCCATGAAAGACCTGGGTTCCATGGCTGCGGGAATTTCTTCCATGTCTGTATCAGCTCGTCGAGGACTGTGGTTGTGCCAGTGGTCTGCCGACACGGAATCCAGGAGAAGTGTGGAGACCCTACCCTACACAGGTCAGGCTCTCTTTGGGGAAGCGTTAGATGCGTGGATCTCCACGGCTACGGCTGGTAAGTCACCCTTTCTTCCCTCAACTACACCTGCTCCGAAGAAACCCTTTTCTTCAGCTACATAACAGCCCTTTCGGTTTCCCAAGCCCAGAAAGGCCAAGCCGTCCAATACCTTCTTTCGGGGAGGTCAGCCCAAGTCCAAGAAACCTGCGGCTGCAGGTTCCCAGGAACAGAAACCTGCTTCAGGTACACCAAAGTCCTCCGCATGACGGACTGCACACCCCGGAGATGGGGCCGGTGGGAGTGAGACTCAGGCATTTCAGTCACGTCTGGGTGTCATCCGGCCTGGACCCCTGGTTGCAAGATATTATGTCTCAGGGGTACAGGCTGGAATTTCAAAATCTCCCTCCTCACCGATTTTTGAAGTCAGGCTTGCCAGCTCTGCTGGCGGACAGGACTGTCCTGCAAGAATCTGTCCAGAAGTTGGTGGAGGCACAGGTCATTGTGCCAGTACCACCTCATATGCAAAACAAAGGTTACTATTCGAACCTTTTCGTGGTACCGAAACTGGATGGTTCGGTCAGGCCCATTCTGAATTTAAAATCACTAAACCCCTTTCTGAGGGAGTTCAAGTTCAAAATGGAGTCTTTGAGGATAGTGATATCAGGTCTTGAGGAGGGGGAATTCCTGGTATCCCTGGATATCAAGAATGCGTACCTCCACATTCCGATTTGGCTGCCGCATCAAGCTTATCTTCGATTCGCGCTGTTGGACTGTCATTTTCAGTTCCAGGCCCTGCCATTCGGCCTGTCCACAGCACCGAGGGTATTCACCAAGGTGATGGCGGAAATTATGATTCTCCTCCGCAGACAGGTGGTGAACATAATTCCATATGTGGACGATCTGCTGATAAAAGCATCGTCCAAGGAGAAGCTGTTACGGTCCATAGCTCTCAAGACCCAGCTTCTCAGGGAACATGGCTGTATCATGAATCTACCAAAATCACATTTGGAACCAACCAGGAGGTTGTCCTTTCTGGGAATGATCCTCAACACGGAAGTGCAGAGGGTGTTTCTTCCAGAGGAAAAAGCATTGGTGATACAAACAATGATCCGGGATGTCCTGAAGCCAACCCGGGTGTCGGTTCATCAGTGCATTCGCCTTCTGGGAAACATGGTGGCCTCTTATGAGGCCCTGCAGTACGGGAGGTTTCACGCTCAGTCCTTCCAACTGGATTTCCTGGACAAGTGGTCAGGATCCCATCTACACATGCACCAGAGAATATGTCTATCACCAAAGGCCAGGATTTCACTCCTTTGGTGGCTGCAACTGCCTTACCTTCTGGAGGGACGCAGGTTCGGGATTCAGGACTGGATCCTTCTAACCACAGATGCAAGTCTCCGGGGATGGGGCGCAGTCACTCAAGGGGAAACCTTCCAAGGAAGGTGGCCAAGCCTGGAATCCAGCCTACCAATAAACATTCTGGAACTAAGAGCCGTCTACAACGGTCTTCTCCAGGCGGCCCATCTTCTGTGAGCTCGAGCCATTCAAGTGCAGTCGGACAATGTAACGACAGTGGCTTACATAAACCGAAAGGGCGGAACGAAGAGCAGAGCTGCAATGTCAGAGGTAACAAGAATCATCCTCTGGGCAGAAAAACACGCGTTGGCGCTGTCAGCAATCTTCGTTACGGGAGTAGAAATTGGGAAGTGGACTTCCTCAGCAGACACGATCTCCATCCATGAGTGGGGTCTCCATCTGGAGGTGTTCAAGGAGGTAACAGATCTTTGGGGCTGATAGAGTCGGTTTTCTACCTTTTTAACACAAGCTATTTACTAATACTTTCAAGCCGTAATGGCCGCTAAACCTCGTGCACGTGCTACGCACTCCGTACGCTATTTGCGTATGAAGACCTCACACGTGGTACGCAAGTAACGTACACACACTGCGCTGGGTGTATGGAATACACACAGCGAGCGTACACACAGACAGTACTTTTATAAACTTTAAACACAGAGCCTGATTATACTGTAAGTCTTAGTATTGAGATACTGCAATGATATACCACTGGTTAACCTGGATATTTAAGCAAGCTGTTTGAGTGATTGAGATACTCAGAAACCCTTTGTACTAGCTAGAGAAACACAGACACCTTGCTGAGGTTCCAACACCTTTACTAACGAGATTTAGCTATGTAAAAAAGGGAAGAATACAGTTTACAGCTTATACACTACAGCACTAACATAAACACCTAAACAGAATAACTGAAATTATACAATATACAACAGTTTCTTAATCCTAAACAATAAGAGAGAGAGAGAGTATGGCAAATACAAACAGAGAATAAGTTGGTTACAGAGAAACTTACACACTGGGGAATGATCGCTGCGCAGTCCTGGTCACCAGCTCCATAGTTAGTCAGTGATGAAAACCTTTTGTGGAGAGTAGACTGAGCTGGTCCAGCCTGGCTGTTTCTTATATACACAACATACAGTACACTACAAAGGGCCCTGCAATCTCATTGTTCATTGGACACAGGAATCTGTCTTCACATTATAACAAAAGGTCATAGGTTTGTTTGAACAGGTGGGCTGTTACTATTCCAGACTGCTCAGGTGGGAGGGAATCTCAGGCCTCACACCACATGTGTAATAAAACAGCAAATACTTTTAAAGTCCATAACCTACTTTTATATATAACTATACGATGGAGCGACCGATCTCTTCCTATCCAACACCGGAATGTTTCTAATGAAATACTCTTCGGTTAGGTACTAAACACCACTGTTCAGACCCTGTCTGACCCTTCGTATCATGCAAAGAGGAATTCCTTTGTTCATGAACCAGTTACACTAAACATACTTACAGATATTATTAAAGGGACCATAACCTATAAAATATACTATTTGGATTAACTATGTAACGATCGAGTCGCCCGCCAGACGCACACAAACTCTACCGTAAATGCACATACCACGCGCCTGAGCGCACGACCGTGGAGGCACCGTCACGCAACTGCGAATATGCGCACGCACGGGAGAGAATGTGCACGTGCAGCGGGCAAGCGCATGGGGTTAGTACAAGGCATCATAGGTCCCTATATTTTTCGACTTTGACAGTCCACCCTTTGGCAGTCACCAATAACTGCCACTTCCTAAACAGTTCAAACAGAAAAATATATGTCATCATGTAAATACCTTTTTATGATTGGGTAAAGGAAGGAGAGGAGAAGGTGGGAAAAGTATGACCTAGTGAGACAGTAAAAGCATGTGTATATGAAATCCATGTTTGAGGGGTCATGTATCATCGTGCCGTACGTGTTTTAAATCAAGCTTCAAGGTATTGCAAAGTATACATTTGAATCCTTCTTATCCCGTATCAAGGGTCTGTGGATGGGTTGTCAAACTCTACCGAGCTCTTTTCGGCTTTTGGTTGCAACAAATGGGGGAGCACATTTAGTTGATGATACATGAAGGGGGGGAACATGTGAGTGCTAATATGTGAGAATCACCTGTCGACTATGTGAGATACTACCTGGAGGTTGTAGAGATGAAGATAAGAAACAATCGTTATAAATGCAGTCGTAAACTATGTGAGTTTAAATAAATAGTCGCCGATTGAGGTCTTGTCTGATGTCTTGTCTGATGTACATGTTGTCTGATGTCTCTCGGTGCTTTTGTTGTAAATGGCGAACAAAAGCTGTTCCCGTGTCCATAAAATTATAGTCTCTAAAGTATTGGGCTTTCGTAGAAAGTTAAAGTCACTAGGGATATTGGGGGTCTGTGACATAGTTCATCAATGGTCTGTATAAAAGAGGTTGTCAAATTCTTCTTCCAAGCGGATGTCTTTGTACCTTGGAGGAAAACAAAGGAGAAACGGGTGAAAGAAACGGACCGTGGAATCACATTTTCATCACAACATTGTCTCTATCGTTGGGTCATAAATCAAATTAGTTGTTGTTATTACAGTGTCCTCGCTCCTCAGACTCATCACTCTGGTACTACTTTTACACTTCGTTAAAGTCCGAACGCATCTAAATACCAGACCAACCAATATGACGACTCCCAGAATACACAAGAGAAATTTCCCTACATCCATGATAATACCTTGGGCCCATTCTCCTAAACCAGAGAACCAATTTCGTGGGTTCAACCATGACACCCAACTGGTCAGCTCATTACCCACAGCAGCGAGTGTGAGATTGTGTCTCCTTCAGAACTCCCACTTTAATTGTAAAATGTCATCCATCTTTTGGTCTATGACGTCGGCCGGGTCCTCAGTGCTGTTTGTAATATACGTGCAGCATTTTATTCCATACTGAGTTGCTAGGGTGACACAATACCCGCCTGTCACTGCTGTGAGGTAATTGAGAATCATACTATGCTGAACCAGCTCTGTTTTGTAGGCTTGTAACTCTCTCCCAGTGTACCTGAATGTGTCGTCATACATTTCGGTGATATTGTCTAATAAATTTGCTAGCGCAGATATATATCTATAATTTATCACTCCTCTGGCGATACGAGTGATATCTAACGCGAGTAGGACTTGAATCCCGGTGGATTCATGGATCAGGTCAGAGGCCGGATGCTCTGTTCTTTCTATCAGGTGCCGTTTAACGACATGCTCGTAATGAGTGTGAGTATAAGGAGCTTGGGCACCACGGTGAATGTCTTTCATTTTGATATGGGATCCAGTCATTACTTCAGGCAGTACCTTTCCAATGTAACACAATCCCTCTGAGTTTGGGGCAAGCCACTTATACGCCTTTCTCCCGCATATGAAATATGCATCATCGGGGAGAACATATGGGACGGAGTATGACATAACCATGTTACAAATTTTCCATGTGAAATCTCCTAACCCTAACTCTCCCATCTGTCTAGTACACGTATCAGGTTGTACGATATGTGCACAGTATCCTGGTGATACTTCTCCAACTCGCATGGTCCTACTTCCTAGAGTATACCTATACCGGAAATATTTTCCACTGTTGGCTATCTGGCGTATAAGCTCTGTGTCTATGGGCATTCTATCGGCTCTATATGAAAATGTCATGGTTTGATTACTCCATGACACTTCCCAATTTCCCGGCTTTCGGGGATTGGAAATGTTAAAGCATACTAAGGACCTATCCACATGATACTGGTGGAGCTTCAAACTAGGAGGACTAGAGATATTAAACCTCTTGTCCACCGGCCTCCCACCACTTAACTCAAGTACCTCTCCTACAGTTAACGGGAATGGTACTAGCCCTGATTTGCTGTGACCTTGAGGTACTTGAGAGCATACCCAACAGTCTG